>NW_025878628.1:0-8154 GCF_002878395.1 Capsicum annuum
TTAAAACAGATTATTTCTGAAAAACGTAAAGAATTAAAAATAAGAATGAAATAGATTTATTAGGGAACTAGTGAATCTATTTTTCTTTGTGCGTGGATATTTTTTAAATTTTGTTGCAATATCTTTTAATGATTTACTTTTTTCATAAGATATATTCATTAATTTGTTTGATTTATTATTTTATCCTGTAGTAATTGCAGAGTTATAAATTTCTGTATAATAATTTATCCTAACTGTACTGTAATGTATATCTAATTCTAGATTTTCAATGTTATTTATTATCTTGTGTTGTTCTTCTCGTAGTGAGTTTTTTAAATTATGTAAACTATCACATGTGCTTTTTTATAAATTTTCTAAGGTTTCTTCTATCCATATTAATTTTTCTTTTAGATCTTCCATTATTTTTCTAATTCGGTTCCTATAATTAATTTCATTATTTAGATTATCTTGATTTTCTCTAGTTTTTCTAATATATTCTAACATCTCTTAATCTGAATAATATCTTTCTGGATAAATTTCTTCGTATAACTGTTCTAGCCAATTTATGGTTTCAATTTCATAGTCTATTACTTTTTCTAATATTATTTTCCTAATATCTATTATTTCTATATCTTTAAGTATATATAAGATTAAAACTTTAAGATAATCTAGGTGATCTATCTTTTAAAATTGGTTTTATTATAATATTTTGTAGTTGTTTGTTTTAGCCTTAGTAATTCTTGCATATTTTTATTAAGAAATTCTGTGTATTTTATATCTTTGTTTTCCATGTATTTGTCTATATTTATTTTCATCTGTTTTTCAAGTAACTGTATGTTTCTCATATTTTTTTCTAAAAATTCTATGTAATTTATCATCGTAAGTATTTGTAAGAGTAGTTAGGTAGGTATGGTATATAATTTACTCTAGTCATGTAATATTTACCAAATGCTTTTTCTAATATGATTTTTCTTATATCTACTACTTTTATATCTTTAAGTGCATACAAAATAAGTATTTTAAATTTATCTACCATCACATCAGATAAATAATTATTTATTTTCATAAAATTGCGTTTTTCAAAATATTCCCTTCAACCATGTACATAACAAAATATGGTCATCTTAGATTACTATATACTAGATTATTCTTAAATAATATGTTCTTCGGTCACTATTAACATGGTAATTCGGATACTTTTTCCCTTAAACAGCACCTCTACTCTGGTTACTCCCCGCCACGGCTTCTTGCCTCATTGGTTTCACCTTTAGGATGGCATAGTTCTTAGGGATTTTTCTCCGTTTCCACTTTGTTAATAAACTTCTTAACATATTATTCTTCGAATAATTCTACTATAAAGTAACTAATATGAATTCATTTTATTATATCATGATTGTTGGGAATTATGAATTTAGCTATTCATAATCATAAATAAATATACCTGTTCGGGTAGTTTTGATATTTCTGAAGTTTGTTCCTCCATAGCTTTTTTCATTTGAAATATATCTGTTTTTTAATTAACTGAGTAAAGTATTTGTTGTGGAATGGAGAGAGTATTTGCTTCAACGCATGAAGGCTTGCTTTGCAATGCCTTCAGTTTCCTTCATTTATAGAGAAATCTTTACAATATCCTTACACGTTTTAAAAATTCTAATTTGTAAAGTCAAAAAGGCTATTAAAAAAAGGCTACCTAACCTAAAAAGCCTATACATAGCCTTTAGAGGCTAAAAGAAAAGTCCAAGTCTACATAAAAGCTAATTTACAAATTTACGTAAAGATTAAAAAATCTATACAATGATTCTAACCAATACCTTATCTTCCGTTGATATTGTCGTATCTGCTATATCTCCATTATTGCTTCTTATCTTATCTTTCCAGCTGGCATTTTGTCTTCTTTTATTCTAGATGTACTTCTGGAATAATGTTATCTTCTCCATTACACCTTGAACATTGGTGATCCGGATGTTTGTGTCCGATTATTTTACAATATCTTGTCAATAGTCCATCTGAAATAAATCCTTTTTTAATTGCTCTTGCGGTAGAATGTTTTTCTGGGTTAAGTAATGTCATTATCCATTGCCTGAAATCTTTCATATCTGCTTGTCGTAGCTCTTTTGAATTAGAGTAAATCATTTGATGATCTTTCGAATAATAGCTCCATATTGGATTTCCATTAGTATAATTATTTGCTAGTTCTTGGATAATCGTAGCTAGTCCAATAAGTCGTTTATTTGCATAGAAGTCGGGTATCTCCATTCTGGGTATCTCCGGTTGCTGTGTAATATCTTCTGGTATGATCATATCTCTAGTTAGTCCTATTTTTACAACTTGTATAACTGGTTTTATTTCGTCATATAGTATCTTTGTTGGTGCAGTATAACACTTTATGTAAAATAGATTCCCCTTCGTTATCCTTTTGTAGGTGGTGAATATCTTGTGTAATTCTTCCATAGCTGTTAATTCTTCTCCGTCTTGGGTGTATATGGTGTTTAATAGTCCATAATCAAAACAAGTTTTTACTAGGCTTGGGTTAGTTTTGGGTAGTGCAATTAGTTTGTTATATACTTGTAATTTTTGGGTTATATAGTTGGTGTTTGGTTCTTTGATGTTTGTAGCTCTAGGGTTATGGTTTAGAAAAGTTTGTACTCTGTAGATATTTTCTATGTATTTCTGGGCTGTGTAGTTGTAAACTTTTTTATCTTGGTTTAGGCTATCTCGGTATATGGTAACTTGTGGGGGTATGAACAAGTGGTCTTTTTGTATTTTTGGTGTAAATGGTTTTTCGAATATTTTATTCATAGTCATATTCTGGTATCTTGGTCGATTAACTCCTTTGTTTGTACCTGCAGAAGTAGATTGATAAATGTTATGGGTTTTATGGAGTGTCCCAACGTCTCCTTCTAGCTCTGGAACTTTAATGTCTTCCGATCGACATAGCTCTGCACACTGCTGAGTTAGCTGATTTGTAGCTATAGACTTCAGTTTATCTTCATTAGTCTTTAGTTTTTCTATCTCATTACCCATACTGTCCACTTTCATTGAAAGCGTGGTTAGGGTGTTAAGTATTTTTTCTAGAGTATCTTCTTCTATTATTTCAGTCTGTGTAGCTTTGTCTTGATATGTAATCTGCAATAACATTTTTGTTAGTACTGATCACTTCAATTATAAATGTGAAATTTGATATATTCAAGACTAGTCTCCGAATCTCTTTTGTTGTAACTGAATTTTGTATTTTCTTTGTTAACCACCAGCGTACCTGTGTATTATCTGTTCGTACAATAAATTTGTTATACACAATATATGGCTCAAATACTAACAAACATTTATATAATGAACATAATTCTTTCCTATTTATTTCCCATTTTATTTATGTTTTATTGAATGTACCTGAGTAGTATCTACAATGGTGTTCTATTTTTTCTGCTTCATATCGATATTTAAGTACTCCTCCATAACTATATTCACTAGCATCTGCTTCTACTATGTATATAAATTTTCTATTTTCATCTGGAAATTGTAATTTTGGTTATTCTTTACAAAGTAATTTTATTTTTTTAACTTGTTTTTTATCTTCTTCATTATAGTTATATTCTACATCCTTTTTTAATTTTTCCTGTAGTGGTTTTAAAGTTTCTGCTAATTTTGAAATATATTCTCTTACTTGGTTTACTAATCCTAAAAATGATTGTAATTTCTTCTTTGTATCCAATTCTTCTTTTGAATTTATTATTTTTTGTACTATATGTTGTTGCATTTTTACTCCACTTTTATCTATTTGTATTCCTAAAAATTCTATCTGATTTTTCATAATTTCAGTTTTCTTTTCGCTTAGACTTATTCTCAATTTTTCTATTATATCTGTAAACTGTTCTAATAATTTTAAATGTTCTTCTTTAATTTTTGTATATAATAATATATCATCTATGTATACTATACAATTAGATAATTGTTTAAAATAACTATCCATAAAATGTTGATATCTACCTGGTGCATTTTTATATCCAAATGGTAATACGTTCCATTCATAAAATCCTTGTGGTACCGTAAATGCGGTTAATTCTTTAGATTCTTCTTCTAACTTTAGATGATAAAATCCTGATTTACAATCGAATTTGCTAAAATAATTATATCCTTGTATTTGCCTTATTTTTAATATCTTATTTGGTATTGGATAATTATATGTTATAGTTTTTGCATTTAAATTTCTGTAGTCAATAACCATCCTACTTTTTCCTCTTTTTTGTTCACTATGTTTATTTACTATAAATGTTGGACTATTATGTTTACTATTACTTTTTTGTATATATTGTTTTTCTAATAATTCATCTATATGCATTTTAAATTCTTTTAAATCGTCAAAATTATATATTAATGGTTTTTGGGTTATTATGCTGTTTTTATCTATTAATTCAATTTTTATAGTAGTTTTATGTTTTTACCATCCTTTTAATGGATCTTCACTATATAACTGTTCTAATTTTTTCTTAATTATTTCTATTTTATTTATTGAAAATATAGTTATTTCTGTTTTATTTATCGAAAATACTACTAGTTCTATTGTATCTTCAGTATTTTTTATATTTTCTAGCTTTTGTGTAATTTTTTCACTTCCTTTTATCCAATTAGTTTGCTTTCTTATTTTATTATTAACTCTTTTTGCTCTAACTTTCTGTTTACATGGTGTTGTAAACCACCAGTCTGTTCTAGTTATTATATGTGGGTATAATTTATCTAAGAACGGCATTCCTAAAAGTATATCTTTTGGTGTTAGTTCATAATTATAAATTTCTTCTATTGTTAATATCTTATCCCATACTTGTATTTTTGCATTCCTAGCTTTATAAGTAATTAAGCTTCCTTCATTATTAAATCCTTTAACTATTATTGGTGTTTTTAATTTATCCCATTTACTTTCTGGTAAGCAATTATATCTACATAAATTAGCTTCTGCTCCTGTATCTATCATAGGCGTATAATATCTACTATAGTATCCTTCTGCTACTATTTTCATTAAAACATGTATTTTCATTTTATGTTAAGACTCTTCTTAAGAATAATTTTTCTTTGTTATATGTTAAGGTTAATTGTGTATGTTTTATATTATATGGTTTTACTTGTTCTAACCATTTTATTCCTAATATTATATCTGCTTTTTGCATTTCTTCCTTTACTTCGAATTCTATTTTTATTTTTCTAACTCCTATTATTATTTCTTTTTCTGCTATATTTTTACTATTTATTAAACTTCTTGGTAGATCTGGGCACATATCATTATCAGTCTTTATTTCTTCATTTTTTACTGTCCTGTATTCAAAAGTATTAGATATTCTTTTTCATTTATTTTTCCTGTTATGTAATATTGGTTTAAATTACTTATTGAATTTGTTTCATAACTTGTTCTTTTTGATGAGCTTGATGATTCTGGTTTTTCATCAGCTATTCTTTTCGTTGTACTTATTCTATCATTTACTATTTCTAAATTTTCTTCTATATTTATGTCTCTATAGCTATAATCATTATAATCTATTGTTTTTACAATTTGTTTGAATGAGTTTTCTATTCGTATTTTGTTAATCTTATTTTTTCCCGTTATTTTATGTTTTGTTATTAATACATATAAATTTTTACATCTTGCTGTAAATATTTTACTTCCTGGGGTTAATTCTATTCCTGATATTTTCCAATATAATACGAGTGATTTATCTATATTTTTATCTGTTACTGCTACTGAATAATTTGCACTTATTATAAATTTGAATTTTTGATATATTAGATTTCCTTTTACGGCAGTTATTATACTTTTTTCTATAGGTTTTATAATTCTATCATCTGCTAAATATAATTCTATTGGTGTATCTATTCCTTCTCTAAAACATGCTTTTATTAATATCTCTGTACCTCCTAGGTGTACATATTTTATTGGATCTCCTTTACTTTTTATATCATTTATCTCTTTATTACTTATTCTTTTTGTTACTAGTGGTATACTAGCTTTGCCTTTTGCATATTTGCAGTCTATTACATGTTCTTTTTGGCATACTACATAATATTCGTCCTTTTTCCTAGTAAATATATTTTTTAAATATTTTTTCTACACTTAAATCTAATTCTTTTCCTTTTATTTCATCAAATGTGTTACTGTCAAATATTATTTTTTGTTCAGTTCCTTCATCATTTAAATATTCTTCCTTTGTTATTATTTTTATATCTTCTTCAGTCATTTGATTCATCTATTTCACTATCTATTTCATTATTTATTTCATTATCTGTTTCGTTTTCTGAAATTTCATATATACTATCCTCACTTTCTAATTCATAATCTATATAATCTATCTGCATATATTCTGTATTATCTATTTTTATTTCTGATATTTGTTTATTTTTTGAATTTTTAGGTAATTTACAATCTCTAGCTAAATGGCCTATCTTTCCACAATTATAACAAGTACATTCTTTTATAGATTTCTTCTTTCTATATGGTCTTTTGTATTTATAATTTTTTACATAATATCTTTTTCTCGGTTTCTTATATTTATATTTTGATTTTTTATATTTCTTATGTCTTTTTCTTTTCTTATAATATCTTTCTTCACATCCAAATTGGGGTGCTATTTTATTTTTGCAACATGCTAAATTTCTTATTAATGTTTTTTCCATTTTTAATTCTTCTCTATATTTTTCACATAAATTTCTATACCATTGTTGTAAAACTTTTATTCTTGCTCCTAACGTATCTACTATTTTTGCTTCTTCCCAACTTTTTATTATTTTTGAACTAAATGGCTCGGGTAATTTATTAAAATATAATTTTCTTATCTCTTTACTTTCTTCTATAGTATATGCTCCTTTATAATAATATTCTTTAAATGCGCAAGTATATTCATCTATATAACACATATTACATATTGCTAATTTTAACATTAAATTCCTATTTGTATCTTTTTCTTCATCTTGTTCTTCTTCGATTGTTGTCGTACTACCAAATTCATCTTTTATAGTTGTTTCATATTTTTTTAATAGTTCTATAGGTGTTAGTTTAGTTGTTGTCGATGATGTTTCTTCTATAGGTTTATTAGTTCTTAATACTTTTTTGCTATTTTCAGTTAAATTTGAAAACCATAGTTTTACTGATCCTATTAGTGTTCTTTCTATATTCCGGTGCATCTGTTATGTTTATATTATTATCTAATAATTGTTTTGTCATATATCCTATCCATAATTGTATTATTTTTTCTGTATCTATTACACAGTCTAGGTCTAAAAAGTTATAATTTTTATTAACTATCTGTTTTGGTGTCCATTTGTCATATTCATTATGCTTTTTAAACTTATTCTTATAATATGCAGGTTTTCTTATTTCTGCTGTTTTAGGTATTATATTTTCATCTTCTTTTTTATCAAGAGTATTTATTTCTGTGTGGGTATTTTCTAAGTTTTCCTCATTAATTTCTTTTTGTTTTTCATTGATTTCTAAAGTTTTTGTATTTGTTAATATTTCTGTATATGTTTCACTATCTTCTGAATCATAATTATCTGTCTCTTCAACGTCTATATTATTTATTTCTAATTCTTTGTTTCTTATTTCCAATTTTTCCTTAAATTGATTTATCTCGTTCAGTAATTTTTGTTCTCTATCTTTCTCTTCTTTTTCCTTTTGTCTTTGTTCATACAACTCTTTTAACATTTGTAGTTCTTTTTCTAATTCAGCAATCCTACTATTTTTAGTTTCTTCTATTTTTCGTATTTCTTCTGTAGTTTGTTGTTTTATTTTTTCTATTTCCTTTTTCCTATCTATTTCTTCATTTTCTCTTTTTATTCTTACCATTGCTGTCAATTTATCTTCTAATTTTAATTCTTCTTTTTCTAACATTAGATATAGATGTTCACCTATTTTCTTATATCTTCTTCCTAGATTAGAAAATACTATTTTTATTTTTAATCCTTCGTGGTTTTCATATATTTTTTCATCTATTATAAATTCTTCTCTGTTCATTTTATTGTGAATAGTTCATGTTGATATATATATTCTAAACTATCTATTTGTGATTCTAATTTTGATATTTCATCTTTTTGTGTATTTATTGAGTTTTTACTAACTCCGGCAAATATATTATAATGTAGTTTTTTTATTCTTATTTTTAATTCTTTACGTTTTTCAGAAATAATCTGTTTTAA
>NW_025878629.1:0-1959 GCF_002878395.1 Capsicum annuum
ATTATATAGATTATGAATTAGAAAGTGAGGATAGTATATATGAAATTTCAGAAAACGAAACAGATAATGAAATAGATAGTGAAATAGATGAATCAAATGACTGAAGAAGATATAAAAATAATAACAAAGGAAGAATATTTAAATGATGAAGGAACAGAACAAAAAATAATATTTGACAGTAACATATTTGATGAAATAAAAGGAAAAGAATTAGATTTAAGCGTAGAGAAAATATTTAAAATACCAACAATAAAAAATATTTTTACTAGGAAAAAAGATGAATATTATGTAGTATGCCAAAAAGAACATGTAATAGACTGCAGATATGCAAAAGGCAAAGCTAGTATACCATTAGTAACAAAAAGAATAATTAATAAAGAGATAAATGATATAAAAAGTAAAGGAGATCCAATAAAATATGTACACCTTGGAGGTACAGAGATATTAATAAAAGCATGTTTTAGAGAAGGATTAGATACACCAATAGAATTATATTTAGCAGATGATAGAATTATAAAACCTATAGAAAAAAGCATAATAACTGTCGTAAAAGGAAATCTAATATACCTAAAATTTAAATTTATAATAAGTGCAAATTATTCAGTAGCAGTAACAGATAGAAATATAGATAAATCACTCGTATTATATTGGAAAATATCAGGAATAGAATTAACCCCAGGAAGTAAAATATTTACAGCAAGATGCAAAAATCTATATGTATTAACAACAAAACATAAAATAACAGGAAAAAATAAGATTAACAAAATACAAATAGAGCGCCCATTCGAACAAATTGTAAAAACAATAGATTATAATGATTATAGCTATAGAGACATAGATACAGAAGAAAATTTAGAAATAGTAAATGATAGAATAAGTACAACGAAAAGAATAACTAATGAAAAACCAGAATCATCAAGCTCATCAAAAAGAACAAGTTATGAAACAAATTCAATAAGTAATTTAAACCAATATTACATAACAGGAAAAATAAATGAAAAAGAATATCTAATACTTTTGAATACAGGACAAGAAGAAAATTATATAGCAAAATATCTAGTAAAAAATGAAGAAATAAAGACTGATAATGATATGTGCCCAGATCTACCAAGAAGTTTAATAAATAGTAAAAATATAGCAGAAAAAGAAATAATAATAGGAGTTAGAAAAATAAAATAGAATTCGAAGTAAAGGAAGAAATGCAAAAAGCAGATATAATATTAGGAATAAAATGGTTAGAACAAGTAAAACCATATAATATAGAACACACACAATTAACCTTAACACATAACAAAGAAAAGTTATTCTTAAAAAGAGCCTTAACATCAAATGAAGATATATGTATTAATGAAGATAGTAGTAGAAGGATATTACAGTAGATATTATACGCCTATGATAGATACAGGAGCAGAAGCTAATTTATGTAGATATAATTGCTTACCAGAAAGTAAATGGGATAAATTAAAAACACCAATAATAGTTAAAGGATTTAATAATGAAGGAAGCTTAATTACTTATAAAGCTAAGAATGTAAAAATACAAGTATGGGATAAGATATTAATAATAGAAGAAATTTATAATTATGAACTAACATCAAAAGATATACTTTTAGGAATGCCATTCTTAGATAAATTATACCCACATATAATAACCAAAATAGACTGGTGATTTACAACACCATGTAAATAGAGCAAAAAGAGTTAATAATAAAATAAGAAAGAAAACTGATTGGATAAAAGGAAGTGAAAAAATTACACAAAAGTTAGAAAATATAAAAAATACTGAAGATACAATAGAACTAGTAGTATTTCCAATAAATAAAACAGAAATAACTATATTTTTAATAAATAAAATAGAACTAATTAAGAAAAAATTAGAACAATTATATAGTGAAGATCCATTAAAAGGATGGGAAAAACATAAAACTACTATAAAAATTGAATTAATAGATAAAAATAG
>NW_025878630.1:0-5813 GCF_002878395.1 Capsicum annuum
CGGCAACGGGTGCCAGTCCGCCTTAATAGGATTTGGGGCGTGACAGAAGTGGTATCAAAGCCAGGTTGTCCTAGGGAGTCTACAAAGCCGTGTCTATGTAGAATCTTGTTTATCGATGTGTTGTGCACCACATTTATAAACAAGAGGCTACGTGGCATTTAGGAGTTGTCACTTTCTTTTCATTCTTTAGATCGTGCCATAAAGCCAAATATTATAAGTGTATCATGTCTAACCCCTGAATTATTTTGTACAGTAAGTATGCCAGAGACAAGGAAGAGTAAAGGTAAAGAAAAGGAAGTAGAAGTGGTAGTTGGTATACCCAATCAGGCGAGACAACAAAGTGAGGCTCTAGATGAGTCTCTATCACAGACATCTCCAACCCCTCCATCTGTTGATGTACCAGGAAGGAGTGAAAATCCCCCAGAACCACCTGTTGATGCTTCTGTGCAGGATTTGAGAAATGCAGTTCAACTGTTGACTCGTATAGTTGTTGGCCAAGGTCAAAGAAAAGAAGGCCCAGTTGCAGGTGCAGTTGGTACAGGTAGGGCAGCCAGTACGAGAATACGTGATTTCCTTAACTTAGACCCTCCATCATTCACTGGATCAGATCCAAATGAAGATCCACAGGATTTTATTGATCAGATCCAACGCACCTTAGATGTTATGCATGTGAGTGGTTCAGAAGCTGCTGAGTTGGCAATATATAAATTGAAGGGTGTGGCTATATTGTGGTACGAAGCCTGGAAGCAGTCCCAAGGCATAGATATACCTCCAACTACTTGGGAGGAGTTCAAAATGGCCTTTCTTGATCATTACTTGCCATTAGAGATCCGAGAGGCCCGTGCAGATCAGTTCCTGAACCTCCATCAGGGGAATATGAGCGTGAGGGAATATAGTCTTAAATTTAATTCTCTGGCCAGGTACGCTCCTAATGTTGTTGCTACTATGGCAGATAGAGTCCATCGGTATGTGGATAGGTTGGATTCATATTTGGTTAGAGATTGTACCATTGCTTCTTTGAATAAAGACATGGATATAGCGAGGATGCAAGCTTTTGCACAGAAACTGGAGGATCAGAGACAAAGAAGGAGGGCACAAGAAATAGAAAGGGGGCAATCCAAGAGGGCCAGATCTACAGGACAGTTTACACCACCCTAGGGTGAGTTTAGGCCACGATTTTCTAACAGGCCACCCAGGCCATCATCCTCTTACTCTATAGCTAGTGCTCCACCACAACTTCAAGGGTCTAGAAATGATCAATTTGGGCAGAGAAGTGAGGGCCAAGGTACACGGACAACAAGATATTCGAGAAGCCAGCAAATGCCTCCTAGGCAGCCTTGCAGACAATGTGGGAGATATCATATAGCTGCGTGTCGCATGGTAACAGATGTTTGTTATTGGTGTGGTATGCCAGGGCATGTAATAAAAGATTGCCCAAGAAGACGTAGGGGTGATATGGCACAACCTACTGGATCAGCTGTTGCATCATCATCATCAGTGCCTCCATCAGGTAGAGGTGAGCGATTTCCTATAGGTCACGGCAGAGGTATTAGAGGGGCAGCTAGTTCCAGCGTGGCCCAAAATCGCACATATGCTCTAGGGACTCGACAGAACCTGGAAGCTTCACCCGATGTGGTTATAGGTACATTGTCCATCTTCTCACATAAAGCGTATGCATTAATTGACCCTGTTTCTACATTGTCATATATTACTCCATTAGTTGCTGGGAAGCTTGGTAGAACACCTAAATTATTGAATCAACCACTTGCGGTGTCTACACCAACTGGGGAGTCAATTATAGCTAGAAGAGTCTATTGTGACTGCATAGTGACTATCTGCGACCGAGATACATTAGCTGATCTTATCGAGTTAGAAATGGTAGAATTTGATGTTATAATGGGTATGGATTGGTTGGCTTCTTGCTATGCCACCGTTGACTGCCGAACCAAGAGAGTGTACTTTCACTTTCCAAATGAAGCAGTCCTTGAATGGGAAGGCAATATTGGGGCACCAAAAAAGAGGTTTATCTCTTATTTTAAAGCCAAAAAAATGATATCAAAGGGATATATATGTCATCTCATTAGAGTGACAGATGTGGAGGCAGAATCACCAACTATCCAGTCTGTTCCAATAGTGAATGAATTTATTGATGTCTTTCCTGACCTCCAGAACGAGAAATAGATTTTGGTATTGACTTATTACCAGGCACTGAGCCTATCTCTATCCCTCCATATAGAATGGCCCCGGCAGAATTACGTGAATTAAAGGAGCAACTAAAAGACTTGTTAGAAAAGGGTTTTATAAGGCCTAGTGTGTCCCCTTGGGGTGCACCAGTTTTATTTGTGCATAAAAAGGATGGCACATTGAGGATGTGTATTGACTACCGACAACTGAATAGGGTGACAATTAAGAATAAATATCCCCTCCCCAGAATTGATGACTTGTTTGATCAGTTACAGGGTGCCAAATACTTTTCAAAGATCGATTTGAGATCAGGTTATCATCAGGTGAGAGTGAAGGAAAAGGATATAGCTAAGACAGCTTTCCGAACCAGATATGGTCACTTTGAATTTCTTGTTATGTCGTTTGGGCTAACGAATGCACCAGCAGTTTTTATGGATTTGATGAATAGAGTGTTCAAGCCTTTCCTGGATGTGTTCGTGATAGTATTTATAGATGATATTCTGGTGTATTCAAGGTCAGAAGAGGACCATGCAAATCATTTACGACTAGTGCTACAAGTTCTCCGTGATCGTCGGTTGTATGCTAAGTTTTCCAAATGTGAATTTTGGTTAAAGTCAGTGGCATTTTTGGGCCATATTGTATCTGATGAAGGAATAAGGGTGGATTCACAAAAGATAGAGGCTGTGAAAGATTGGCCAAGGCCAACGACACCTACAGAAGTTCGAAGCTTCCTTGGATTGGCAGGTTATTACAGAAGGTTTGTTGAAGGTTTTTCTTCTATATCTGCACCTCTTACTAAGCTAACTCACAAGGAAACCAAATTCCAATGGAATGATACATGTGAAAGGAGCTTTCAAGAGTTGAAAAGTAGGCTAACCTCAGCACCTGTGCTAGTCCTTCCAGAAGGCTCAGAGGGATATGCAGTGTATTGTGATGCTTCAGGAGTTGGTTTAGGGTGTGTACTAACACAACATGGTAAAGTGATTGCTTATGCCTCGAGACAATTGAGACCACACGAGAAAAACTACCCAACACATGATCTTGAGCTAGCAGCGGTTGTATTTGCTTTAAAGATATGGCGCCACTATTTGTATGGGATACACGTGGACATATATACAGATCATAAGAGTTTACAGTATATTTTCAAGCAGAAAGATCTAAATTTGAGGCAGCGGAGGTGGCTAGAGTTAATAAAAGATTATGATATTGATATATTATACCATCCAGGGAAAGCAAATGTGGTGGCTGATGCTCTAAGTCGTAAGACACTCATGGGTACCAGTGATCAGAAAGGGGTAAAGCAAGGCATGGCTAAGGATCTGCGTCAACTAGCCAATCTGGGTGTTCGTCTACTCGAAACTCCAAGGAAGGATATTATTGTACATAATGCTACCGATTCTTCATTGATAAGGGAAGTGAAAGAAAAACAGTGTTATGATCCTATTCTACAATGCCTTAAGGAGAAAGTAAGTCAGGGTATAATGAAGGAGTTTAGGCTTACACAAGATGGAGTACTTTATTGGCAAAATAGATTGTGTGTGCCTGATGTTAATAGACTCAGAAGGAGAATAATGGAAGAAGCCCATCATTCAAGATATTCCATCCACCCAGGATCTACTAAGATGTATCATGACCTAAAGGGAGTGTTTTGGTGGGGAGGCATGAAAAAGGACCTTGCAGAGTTTGTGGCTCAATGTCCTACTTGTCAACAAGTCAAAGTAGAGCACCAAAAGCCAGGTGGTTACATGCAATGTATAGAGATTCCAACTTGGAAGTGGGATATGACTAATATGGATTTTGTAACTGGTTTGCCTCGTTCAGTTAATAAGTTTGACTCCATATGGGTGATATTTGATAGACTCACGAAATCAGCGCACTTCCTGCCAGTAAGAAGTGATTATACAGCTGAAGAATATGCCAAATTATACCTCAAAGAGATAGTTAGGCTACATGGGGTCCCACTCTCTATTATATCTGATCGAGGAGCACAATTCATGGCAAAATTTTGGAAGTCCTTTCAAAGGAGTTTAGGGACGCGAGTGAATTTGAGTACAGCCTTCCATCCCCAAACAGACGGCCAAGCAGAGCGTACTATTCAAACACTTGAGGATATGTTGCGAACCTGTGCATTAGATTTTAAAGGTAGCTGGGTAGAACACTTGCCTCTTATTGAATTTGCCTATAATAACAGCTACCATTCGAGCATCAAGATGGCACCTTACGAAGCTTTGTATGGGAAGAAATGTAGGTCACCAATTTGTTGGTTCGAAGTGGGTGAAACCACCTTTCTCGGGCCAGATTTAGTCCAACAAGCCATGGAAAAAGTTAAGGTGATACAACAACGGCTAAAAACAGCCCAAAGTCGTCATAAATCATATGCAGATATTCGGAGAAGGGGGCTGGAATTCTCTATTGGAGATTGGGTATTTTTAAAGGTATCACCAATGAAAGGGGTTATGAGATTTGGTAAGAAGGGGAAACTAAGCCCACGTTACATAGGGCCATATAAGATTACCAAGAGGGTCGGACAAGTTGCATATGAATTAGAGCTACCCCAGGAACTTTCAATGGTTCATCCAGTGTTTCATGTGTCAATGCTTCGAAAATGCATAGGTGACCCCTCTCGTATCACTCCTATAGAAGATGTACAGGTCACAGAGGATCTTACTTATGAAGAGGTACTGGTTGCTATTCTAGATCGCCAAGTTAAAAAGTTAAGGAACAAAGAAATGGCATCAGTAAAGGTACTCTGGAGAAACAACCAAGTAGAAGAGATAACGTGGGAACCGGAGGAAGTAATGATATCCAAATACCCTCATCTATTTGAAGACAAGGAGGGACCAAAAGATACAGAGGAGGAACATTAATAGGTATGTGTTTGAATACTAGTTATGTTATTAAAAGTTGTGTGACCAGAAATTCAAACCTGCCTAGACTATACAGTTATGTTAACATTCGGGACGAATGTTCCTAGGGGGGGAGGATGTAACACCCCACATTTTACATGTACTAGTAATGTTCACATAAAATGACATACGACTTGATTTAATTACTACCAAAATTTTTCAAGTGTTCAAGTGTTAGATTGGGGCACTATATGGAAGTCTATTTAGAGACTATGGCCTTAAACGAAAAAAAAAAAACATTGACATGCTTATGGAGCTAGCAGGTGAGTCACCTGTGTGCTTAGCTTAAAAATTATATATACATGAGGGAGAAGAATTCATTCATAAGTGAACTCACTTGAAGTCTAGACGTTAGTAAAAAGAAAGGGGAACGAAGACAAGGCTTAACGCCGAAACTTTCCAAGTCTTGTGACAAACGAAGCCCAAGTTAGGGAGGCTATTAAAGACAATGGTTTAACATTATATTGTGCCAAGATGTTCAGACCAAGATTTTTATATAATAGGCCCAACTACATTCATTCACTACTAACAAAATTGAGCCCAAACAAAGTGCAAGAAAGAGTAAGGAAATGGGCCACTAAAGCCCATTGATTTAGAGATCCAAAAGGCCCAAGTGAAAGGGGAAAATTAGTCATTGACCAACTTGAGTTAATCAGCTACGAATATTAGGATAAATTCGGTCTAAAGTCTCCTTAAAAAGGGACCAAAACCGAGCTCTAGGTT
>NW_025878631.1:0-2120 GCF_002878395.1 Capsicum annuum
AGATTGTTAAGGATTTCTAAACTCCTATCTTGAAATAATTTGGGTTCACCTATAAAATGTCTAGCTATATGATATAGGAGGGTAGCACAGGCGTCTTCTTTTGCGACCTGCTCAAGTTTTTCTTGCCCATTTTCACTTTTGATAACGATCGTTTCCATAGTCGTGGCCTCATATATAAGGCTTTTAACGTCATCTGTGAAATAGTTGTCCCACCAGTGTTTTATCATACCAGTGAAGCCTGGTACGATCATTGTGGCTGCCTCTTTGTCAGAAGCCCTTCTAATTTTGTAAGCTGTGATGGCAACGCCCATTTCATGAAGTTTGTTATAGATTTGGTGTTCAGCCAAACCGTCAACACCATTCGGTTATTCCTCTACCATCATGGTTAGAAGTGGAGAGGTAAGGGTTTTCTTCAAACTGGACGTCTAGAGGAGAGGGTCGTTTGTAATAGTTTTTCTTAGTAGAAAAACGTTCATGGGTGAGTTTGGAAAGGGAGTCCTTTTGGCTGCTGGTCTCGCCTTTCTCAGAAATTTTGAATTTAGAGAGTTTTTCATTGATTTGCTCTAAGATTTTTCCCGAAACCTTAAAGTCATCGCTGAGATTAGGGAATTTCTCTTTTTGGAATTCAGGGATTTTAAATATAGGATTGGTAATGAGATTAGGGCCTGGAATGCTTTTCTCAGGAGTGGGTGAGCTGAAAGGAAGCATCGAGCTCTTATTATCTCTTATTTTCTGGGAGATAGTATGAAGGACCTGATTAGTATAGTTGTTTTGTTCAACTATCCTATCTAGGTCTCTGTTGATGGGGGCTGATAGGGGTCTATCATGCTTTTTCTTAAAGGGTGAAGCATTGAGGATCTCATTAGAATGAGGAATTTTTATCCCTTCAAGGGGAGGAGTAACGGATTCAATTACCTTGTTACTCTGCGTATACCATTTATTAATGATCACGTGAAGGGATTCATTTTGGTTTTCCATTCTCCCAGTGAATTCAAACCATCTGAAGAATTCGATGTCACATTGAAGTCTTTTCATATCAGCTATCCATAGCCGACCAAATTCCTTTTGCTGTTCTGTAGAATAGGTACAGGTGTACCAATTTCTTTTTATTGCGTCTTTTGAAAGGTACCAGCGAACCTCAAGAGCTTTGAGGTCTGGAGTATACTCATCATTGGATTTGATGACCTCTAATCCTGGGTCCGTTCTAATTTTTTGACGAGGTATGGTGGGGGGGGAGGTTCCATATCCGAGGCAGTAGGGCTACCTGGATCATAGAGATTCTCGGGTTCTATGGCCTCTTGGACCCGAGTATGTTGCTGGTAATAAACTTTGGGAACAGGACCAGAGAAGTCAACTCCTTTAACTTTCCCTTTGTCAGTATCATTTTCCTCACTTCCCTCAGGGTTTTTTGAGGTAGACACTCTGTGTGAGACAGATCTTCGGAATGAAGAGTTTCTAGAGGCTTCAAAACCTAGGAATTTGAGATCAATAGATCCGTCACGGTGCTGGATAACCCGTTCGATCTGAGATTTTTCCGGATAGGTAGGGAGAGGTTGAGTGATAGCATCAAAGTGCCACTCATTGTTATGCATGATATCGTTCCAGAGGAGAACTTTAGGAACAAAGATATTTCTTCTGTCTTTGTTTGCCTCCATGAGGGTAGTAACGCCCCTAGGGCTCGTGATTCTAGCTTTGGGAGCTAGGGTTGTACCCATAAGCCGATAATATACTCGGTATATTATTGCTATTTCTCTAGTATTATCCTTACTGTTCATGTTTTTTGTCTTAACATTAAGTGTTAAAACATCCATGATGTTAGGATCATTAATATCTACTGAGAAATTGGGGTAGCAATTAAAGTATACCGGGCCATCGGCTAGGTTACTTTGAATTACTCCTAAGAGCGAATCGTCAAAGTTCAATAGACGGGCATCTCTTAGGATAGCACAAACTGGGATATCAAGACCCTGCCTAAAAAGAGGCTTAATAGCCACTTGAGCCAAAAAACGGATCTTATTTCTCTTACCAGACTTACAATCCTTAGCTCTATGGCCCGTTTTACCACAAGTCCAGCAAGCATCTTTATTTTTAGAGAATTTTTTCCTAGCTTTCCTACTAGT
>NW_025878632.1:0-1242 GCF_002878395.1 Capsicum annuum
TTGTTGTAAATATTTTATTCTTGCTCCTAACGTATCTACTATTTTTGCTTCTTCCCAACTTTTTATTATTTTTGAACTAAATGGTTCGGGTAATTTATTAAAATATAATTTTCTTATTTCTTTACTTTCTTCTATACTATATGCTCCTTTGTAATAATATTCTTTAAATGCGCAAGTATATTCATCTATGACACATATTACATATTGCTAATTTTAACATTAAATTTCTATTTGTATCTTTTTCTTCATTTTGTTCTTCTTCGATTGTTGTCGTACTACCAAATTCATCTTTTATAGCTGTTTCATATTTTTGTAATAATTCTATAGGTGTTAGTTTAGTTATTGTCAATGATGTTCCTTCTATAGGTTTATTAGTTCTTAATACTTTTTTGCTATTTTCGGTTAGATTTGTAAACCATAGTTTTACTGATCCTATTAATGTTTTTTCTATATATTCCGGTGCATCTGTTATATTTATATTATTATCTAATAATTGTTTTGTCATATATCCCGTCCATAATTGTATTGTTTTTCTGTATCTATTACACAGTCTAGATCTAAAAAGTTATAATTTTTATTTACTATTTGTTTTGGTATCCATTTATCATATTCATTATATTTTTTAAACTTATTCTTATAATATATGGGTTTTCTTATTTCTGTTGTTTTAGGTATTATATTTTCATTTTCTTTTTTATCAAGAGTATTTGTTTCTGTGTGGGTATTTTCTAAGTTTTCCTCATAAATTTTTTGTTCTTCATTGATTTCTAAATTTTTTGTATTTATTAATATTTCTGTATATGTTTCACTATCTTCGGACTCATAATTATCTGTTTCTTCAATATCTATGTTATTTATTTCTAATTCTTCGTTTCTTATTTCTAATTTTTCCTTAAATTGATTTATCTCGTTTAGTAATTTCTGTTCTCTATCTTTTTCTTCTTTTTCTTTTTGTCTTTGTTCATACAGCTCTTTTAACATTTGTAATTCTTTTTCTAATTCAGCAATTCTACTATTTTTAGTTTCTTCTATTTTTCGTATTTCTTCCGTAGTTTGTTGTTTTATTTTTTCTATTTCCTTTTTCCTATCTATCTCTTCATTTTCTTTTTTTATTCTTACCATTGCTGTTAATTTATCTTCTAATTTTAATTCTTCTTTTTCTAACATTAGATATAAATGTTCACCTATTTTCTTATATCTTCGTCCTAGATTAGAAAATACTATTTTTATTTTTGATCCTTC
>NW_025878633.1:0-2684 GCF_002878395.1 Capsicum annuum
AATCTCATTCAAGCCAAAATTCTTAGAACTCAGATAATTACAGAATTTAGTACTGTCAAAAAGTTATAGAACTTAATAAATTTCAGTAATCTCAGTATCATTAGCATTCTAGCCTCAGTTCAGTACTCAAGTCAGATCTAGTAGTATTGAAGTGTTCAATTTAGACCTCAGTAGCATTTAAGTAATCAATTCAGAACTCAGTATCATTCAGTCAGATGACGAGATTTAGTAGTATTCCGTCAGATAACCAAACCAAGTGAACTCAGTCAGATTAGTCAAGAAATATGAAGTAACAGATTCAACTCAATCTAGAACAATCTAAGAATCAGTTCGGTGTCTATTCAGCTAGGAGTATGATTAAACACCGAGCGATGACAGGGATGACAGCTTCCCTATTATTTTAGGAAAAGTTGTTAATAACAATCCCTGCACTCCAGAACTACGTAGCCAGTGCAGGATGAGGAGTCACCCGTCATATTAGGCTTGACTACCTCCCTGGAGTCACCTGTTATATTAGGCTTGGCTCCAACCAAGTGTCACCCATTATATTAGGCATGACATACTGAGTTCAAAGAAAAGTGTCTTTACCCATGGCACGATACTGACACCCTTCCAACTGGGTTTACAGGTTGGACCCCAAAGAAGCTAGAAGGGGCATGTCAGTTAGATGACTACCTTCCAAAGTCTCAGTTTTAGATCTAGTCTCAGTAATAGAATTCAGCTGAGGAGTCACCCATTATACTAGGCTTGACTACCTCTCAGAGACCACATGTTATATAGGCTTGATCTCAGATTCAGACAATCATAGTCATTATTGGTAGACTTAGAGATCACCCGTTATATAGGCTTGATCTTAGATTCTGACAATCATATTTATTATCGGTAGACTCAGAGATCACCTATTATATAGACTTGATCTCAGATTCATACAATCATATTCATTATTGATAGACTCAGAGATCACTCATTATATAGGCTTGATCTCAGATTCAGGCAATTATATTCATTATTTGTAGACTCAGAGGTAACCTGTTATTGATAACGCTCAATCTACAGCTCTCGTGGGAGTGTAAAGCGGTCGTTAGCAAATATAGAACCCAACCTGGGTTGGGTATCGATCCCACAGAGAATAGCTTGGCCAACAAGCAAGAGAAATTACTAGACTTTTAGTGCAAGTCTCGTAGGAAAGGGGGGATTGTAGTATGTAACCAAAACAAGAATGTAAGAACTGAAAATAGCAAAATAAAGAGAGATTGTCACGTGTGTTGTAAACAATGAGAATTGAGGCGTTGGGGTTATGTCCACCTTCTGAGGTATACGTCTCTATTGGCTATGAGTGTGTAGAGTCTTGACATGTAATTGCTTATAGAGAATTGTAGTCGATGGTAAATCCAAGCGTCTCTCGACCTAAACAAGGACTATTTCACTTTAACTCTCTTGAGCTTAAAGCGTGACTAACGGTACGAATTCTCCAAGAAGTTAGTCCAGGTACGGCACTAGCTTTTTAATAGGAAAGGGTGTCCTACTACCTTGACATTATCTCTTTTCCAGACAAATAACTTTTCTCTCGAACAAGTCAGATGTTAGACTGGCGTTGGTCTATGCGTCTTCTTTTCTAGACAAATAACCTTTCTCTCGAACAGGTTAGATGTTAGAATGGCGTGTTCTTGTGTTTGAACTGCAAAGAATGTAGATTAAAGATGAAGAGAATAATGATATAAGCAATATACTTGTCTTGAACTCACAAACTCATAGCTATAGATAGTAACTCATTCGGCTTCCATAACCCCAACTAAGAGATTTAGTTACCCGTGAATGCGAAGGATATCACGTTTTGCATGGTGGATGGCGTGAATAGTAGGTGTTTGGCGTGTGGTTTTAGTGATTCCGTAGCAAGTAACGATTCTCTTGTTGTGGAATTTAAGAGTAGAAGAATGAAGAATTGAGAATGGGTTGTAGGAAGATGTCTTAATTGTAAGGAGATGAATGAATTGTCAGAATGTCTCCCCCCCCCCTTTTAAAATCTCTAACATGATAGGGTATTTATAATACTCCTATCCTACTCCTACTAAACTAATAAAATAAATAACCAAATCCTAATATACTAATGAAATCCTTGACCCAATTGTACTAGGGTAAGGTTACAAAATTATAATCCAAATAGAATGATGAAACACATAACCTAATTGCACTAGGTTAATGTATTATGGCAAAAATCCAGCTTTGTGTCTGTAAGTCCCAAAGTCTTCAGAAATGCTGTTTTAGCCCGGGACAGATTTTCCATGCAGCAGATTTAGTCCTTTATGCGTCCAGCTCCTTTCCATCTCGTTTGTGAGCTTTCTTTTGCGTCAAGTAAGCCATAAATTGCTGTATTTTGCATCATTTATACCTGAAACTTTCCTAATCACATTTGTTAGCTCATTTACAGGAAAAAGGACTAAAAGTGTACGAAATAGATAATTAGTTCTCGAAACTAGGCTAAAATATGGGCAAAATATATTGATATAGGCGCGTAATTTCGCCTATCATCAGTTATATAGGCTTGATCTTAGATTTAGTTTATAAAGTATCAGACATCATTACCAGTAAACTCAGAGGTCACCCATTATATAGGCTTAATCTCAGATTCAGTTTATCAAGTATCAGGCATCATTACCAATAAACTCAGAGGTCACCCATTATAT
>NW_025878634.1:0-3384 GCF_002878395.1 Capsicum annuum
TGAAAGGCAGTATTTCATCTATGTATTGTTTGGTTCAAAGTATATTAAAAAGTGTGAATAAAAAATGGAGGAAAAATAATGGAGAGAAGGGAGACACTAATTTAAAAAGTGTATCCCTAAATTGGAAAGTTCAATCTTTCTTACACATTGGTGGAAAAAGATAACTTGTGAGTGTTTAAAATAAGGAAAACTTACTCCACATGGTAAGTGAGGCTAGAAATAAGAGATGCCTCGCACCATCGCCGTCATCGCTCTCTTGGCTCGGCTTCGTCTTTGGATTTGAATTTGAATTTGTCAAATGATCGATCCATGAGATCTATCTTTTTTGGACAAAGTTTATTTGACAGAAATTCAGAAATTCAGTTCGAAATACCAAAGGGGAAAACACAACTTTTTTCTATGTTTTGATACTCCATTTATATGTATGCATACAGATTCCCAAATAGTGTTTTGAAACAGTGCACTGCTGAAACGAAGGGATGCAACCCTTCAACAAAATGACACACTGATTCATGAAATGGTATGCCTGTTTGGAAAAGACACATTCTTTGGACGAACAGAAATGGCTTTTCCAGAAGGGTCACACCTTTTAAGTGAACCATTGCCACTTTTCACAAGAGGCACATGTTGGCTATATAAACCTGCTTTCATCCACCGGTTTAGGTATGAATTTTCTAAAATAAAAACTCTCTTCTTGTCTTGAAAAACTTTCTGTGTGATCTATCAAACCATTGAGTGAGTTAGATGAATCTAATAATTTGAGATACCGATATTGTTCGGATTGAAGGTCATTTTATCCTTGGAGAAATATCCAAAACCTCGGGTATAGCGAGGGGAATTATTCCTTAAGGACACTCCGTGAATTCGGAGCACTTGGTCTTAAATTCTGTTCCATCTCTTTTCTGAATCGTAACATACTTCTTATATAGATTATTCATAATCTAGTGTTGAAAGTGTTACAGAACTTCATAAGTGTTCATGTCTTGGACTTGAACTAGTGTTGAAGTTTTGGTTTCTTATTTACAAATTCTTGTACACGAATACATAAAAGATAGCAATCTTAAGGAATAATTCTTTTTTAGAATCTGTATTGCTTGTTTTTGGAGATTAAAACTTTAAGCTTTCTACTCCGTTTGAACTTAACTAGTTATTCAAAGACATAAAATCTTCATCACAAGTTAAAGATCATTCGGTTGACGATTGGAAGTCATAAAAACTTCATCGTTAACTAGAAACAAGAAGAAGAGTTTAAAGTTGCTTAACTTTATAAATAGCATTTTGAAAAGTACTAAAATTTATTGTCTTGTGGTGACAGGAAAAATGACTAACGAAAGTCAAATGCAAGATGCGGCTACGACTGTGGGGGCAACTAGCATTGCTTCAACAAGTCAAGCAAATGCTCCACAACCAATGGCACATGTGGAGAAGCCCATAAAATTTGTTAGCATTGACTTTAAGCGATGGCAGTAAAAGATGTTCTTTTACGTCACCACTCTATTCCTTCAAAGGTTCACTAGTGAGGATACTCCTGAGGTGCCCGAGAGAACCTCGGACAAAGAGCATTTCTTGATTGTAGAAGCTTGGAAACACTCAGACATCCATTTCAGGAATAATATATTGAGTGGTCTCCAAGACGATCTCTACAATAATTACAGTGGAACTAAGACATTGAAGGAATTATGGGGGACACTAGAACAAAAATACAAGACAGAGGATGTGAGAATTAAGAAATTCTTTGTTGCAAGGTTCTTGAACTTTAAAATGATAGATAAAAAATCGGTTGTCTCTCAAGTGCAGGAATTGCAAGTAATCATTCACGATCTCTTAGAAGAAGGTTTGATTGTGAATGATGCATTTCAAGTAGCAGCGATCATTAAGAAGCTACCACCTATGTGGAAAGACTTCAAAAATTACTTGAGGCACAAACGTAAGGCGATGGCTGTCGAAGATCTTATTGTCCAACGACATATTAAAGAGGATAATAAGGCTTCTAAGAGAAGGTCAAAGGGAATTCTACAATTAATAGAGCACATATTGTAGAAGGTGACCAAAACAATTCTAAGAAAAGAAAGATAGTTGAACAAGAAAGCCTTCAACTCAAGAAGAAATTCAAGGAAAAGTGCTTCAACTGTGGCAAGATTGGCCATAAGTCCACGGATTGTCGTGATCCTAAGAAAGGCAAGAAAATTGTCACAACCAAAACTAGGGCCTGGCGATTACGGACATCCCGAACCATGAAGGTCTGGGCGTCCTGCTCTATCTGGTAATCATGCATAACATTCCTATAATAAAAGAAGACGCAAAAATATAATCCAATACGAAAACAAGGTCATACTTTGGATTTAGTTTAACAATAAGGAATGAAATTCGAAATCAACTAAATAACATCTAGAACAATATGCGAAATCTCTACTACATAATCAAATGACAACTGTCTGAAACTGGGACAAGGCCCCCAGTGGACCTAAACCAAAATAAATTACATAATCTGAAAGACACAGGACTTCTGGAATTAAGAAGGCTTACCAACTGCATACTTCACTGCGGTCTGAAAACTCTACTGTTTAGCAGGACCTCTGAACTGAGCTTTAGACCTGGGAGGTAGGGGGTTCAATACAAATATATTGGTACGCAGAGCAAACCCAAAATAATAACTTATATTCAAAATATATGAGAGCAATTGAAAACAGTTCATAAACATATCATATGGTAAAAAATCACAGGGGAATTTTCAAAAGGCTCTGAGAAAAAATCATCTGAACGCTGAAACATTTTTTGTTTTACTTCTACGCTAGGTGGTATACCCTACAACTCTGAAATTCTATAGGCTATATGGAATCCACCATTGACTCAGCGGGGAAGCCTCTAACCTATGTGTGCCACAAGGGTTGGAGTCTCTGACTTTGATACGCCACACGACCGTCGGCAGGGTGAAATAATATACGCGGATCGGCAAATCACGTTCTCAGGTTAAGAGTTACTTGAACTCAAACCTTCTTCGGGTAACCACCTAACCCTCTTTAAGCCTAGTTTTAACTCTTTAAAACATGCAATCTCTGAAAACATACTCTGAAAACTCTAACTCTATTATGGCATACATTTATATGGTATTGTCATACCATTGACTTGCAAGTCACATCTCTGAACCATTATTAGCATTTAATAATCTCTGTTTCAAAACGTAAACCTGGGACCACCATATCAATAAATTACTTTAAGAAACTCTTTGTTAAAGCTCATGTAAACATATGAAAGAAACTGTCTTTTTCACCATTTCAAACACACAAGGTGGTCATGTCAAAGATATCAATCATATGCAATTCTTTGTTTTTAAGACAGGGACACAATTATATTAAGAAACTCCCTCTCATCATCATCAAAATC
>NW_025878635.1:0-2673 GCF_002878395.1 Capsicum annuum
ATGTAACACCCCACATTTTACATGTACTAGTAATGTTCACATAAAATGACATACGACTTGATTTAATTACTACCAAAATTTTTCAAGTGTTCAAGTGTTAGATTGGGGCACTATATGGAAGTCTATTTAGAGACTGTGGCCTTAAACGGAAAAAAAACATTGACATGCTTATGGAACTTAGGGAGCTAGCAGGTGAGTCACCTGTGTGCTTAGCTTAAAAATTATATATACATGAGGGAGAAGAATTCATTCATAAGTGAACTCACTTGAAGTCTAGACGTTAGTAAAAAGAAAGGGGAACGAAGACAAGGCTTAACGCCGAAACTTTCCAAGTCTTGTGACAAACGAAGCCCAAGTTAGGGAGGCTATTAAAGACAATGGTTTAACATTATATTGGGCCAAGATGTTCAGCCCAAGATTTTTATATAATAGGCCCAACTACATTCATTCACTACTAACAAAATTGAGCCCAAACAAAGTGCAAGAAAGAGTAAGGAAATGGGCCACTAAAGCCCATTGATTTAGAGATCCAAAAGGCCCAAGTGAAAGGGGAAAATTAGTCATTGACCAACTTGAGTTAATCAGCTACAAATATTAGGAGAAAGTCGGTCTAAAGTCTCCTTAAAAAGGGACCAAAACCGAGCTCTAGGTTAACCAAAGAAAAGACCAAAAAATTTCAGAATTTCTCTCTAAGTTTCTCTTGGTATTTCTTCACCTTGGAAGGCAACCAAAGGCTACTTTTTGAGTTCTTGAATTAGACATACACCTTGGGAGTTAAGGTATGTAAAAATAACCATATACTTGATATGAATTTTCCATGGAAAACAAGATAAGTTGGCTGGTTCACTGTGCAGGAATTTCTGGACAGCTTGTGTCCTGAAAGTTGTTGTTTGGTTTTCTTGGCTTTGGAACGATTTTTACCCTGATTTTTCACTTTAATATGATGTAAAGTTGAGGTTATTAACATGTTATAGTGTGTATATGGTTGCCAAGGTTGCTGTACTGTTTTGCTAGTTCTTTGGAAACAAGTATCCTTATATGATCTTATGTGCTTCCAAACTGGTATTGGACTGTTTTGTTGAGGGGGATGTTGTTTCACGTTTCCCCTACGTTTTGAGCTATTTTGTGACTATGTTAAGGTTTATTTGATGTATATATATGTTGGGAGCATCTGGTTCAAAGTTGGGACAAGTATGAATTGTTAACGACGAAATGTAGGGAGACGACGAGATGTTGTGCTTCTTAGTTGAGCGTTTTGTAAAATGGTTATGTGTTGTAGTTATGGACTGTTGCCAGCATGTTATAGAACTAATATAGGCTGTATACATCATGTATATGATAATCTATGCTGGTTGAATACAGTTAGAATTGAGAAAGTCGGAATAACACCATTGAGTTGATGGTTATACGTTTGTTGCCAAAGTGTTGTGTCTTGTGAGATTGGGCTGTCCAGATGCATTGATTAGCTGCTAATACTAGCTTTAAAACATGATATTGTAGATAAATAGTTAGAAGAAAAGAAGTCATTTCGACGTAAAAACAAGTTGATATGTCGAGGTATGTAAGGCTATTCGATCTCTTATTATTTGGCATGGAATCCAAAGTCTTCATTGGCACATAGAGATCTTTACAAACTTTGACATAACCACTCCACTCTTTAACATGTGCTTGTGTGTCCAGATTCGAGCATTGTCACTGCTGCATACATACATTGGGTACCATGACATATGAGTCTTCTTTTTAGCTAAATAAAGTTCATACGTTGTTTATGTCCTACATGTTTCACTAATTGTACAACCCACTCTTTTCATTATGATATGATGTTACATGGACACATACTTGTCATTTGTCATGCTTATAGTCTTATAGCTCAAATGTTACGACCACCAAAGATTCATCTCAAAAGTAATAAGAAGATATATGTATACAGTTGCTTCTGTTGGGTGGTATCCCAGGGGTGAAAGAATCACCTAGCATGGGTCAATCCCAGTATTACAGGGGGTATCCCAGGGGTGAAAGGAAAGCCTAGCATGGGTCGATCCTGATATAGAATTACCACTGATCAGCTGGTCATTTGTATTACATGCTATGCACAGATTATTCAAGTAATAAGAGTAAAGTAACATAATTGTTATAAGATACATGACTCCACAATATTCATAAAGGTGGTCTTTTACCCTACAGCAGTACATGGTTTCATTTGAGTTTTTATCTCATATATAGTACATGTTGCCTTACATATTCAGTACATTATTTCGTACTGACGTCCCTCTTGGGGGACCTGCATTCCATGCTGCAGGTACAGAAGCTAATAAACCTCCCTAGTAAGAGTACAGGATATCAACCGCAGTCACTGAGCTCCAGGTTGCTTCGGGGCTTTGAGTCTTATCATATCTTTTTGCATTGTATAGTATCTTATCATGAGGCGGGGCCTGTCCCGACCCTTATAAGATAACGTTTCTTGTCTAGAGGCTTTGTAGACTACGTAAAGTATAGTATGGTCATGTATCGTACCGTAGACATTGTGGCTCCAACTGCCTAGTCATATAATATCTTTTGGCTTGCTAGTCCTATTTATCTTTTGAGGGCATGTTTAGTATGAAAGTAACTTATAATGTTCATAGGTAATGTATCGCTACAGGTTGGTTCTCCCGAGCCTTACCGGCAACGGGT
>NW_025878636.1:0-1026 GCF_002878395.1 Capsicum annuum
TTCCACTGCCCAACATCCACATTTTGTTAGACAACTGTGCTAAACACGAGGTTGCCTCTTTTGTGGATTGCTATGCCGGATATCACCAGATCATTATAGATGATGAAGATGTGGAGAAGACATCTTTTATCACACCATGGGGAACTTATTGTTATCGAGTGATGCCGTTCGGTTTGAAGAATGCTGGAGCAACGAACATGAGAGCCATGACTACTATGTTTCATGATATGATGCATAAGGAGATTGAGGTCTACGTGGATGATGTGATTATTAAGTCAAAAAGTCAGGCCGACTATGTTAAAGATTTAAGAAAGTTATTTGAAAGGCTTCGCAGGTATAATCTCAAACTCAACTCGGCAAAATATGTATTTGGAGTTCCATCTGGAAAGCTGTTGGGGTTTGTAGTCAGCCGTCGGGGAATTGAATTGGATCCTTCAAAGTCATTCAGGATTTGCCCCCACCCAAGAATAGAACGGAGTGATGGGTTTGCTTGGTAGACTGAACTACATTAGCAGGTTTATTGCTCAACTCACAACCTCTTGTGAGCCCATATTCAAGTGGCTGAAAAAGAGTGCTGGGGTAAAATGGACTGAAGAATGTCAGGAAACGTTCAATTGAATCAAAAGATATTTGTCAAATCCGCCCGTGCTGGTACCCCTAGAGCCTGGTAGGCCTTTGATCTTATATTTATCAGTCATGGACAATTCTTTCGGTTGTGTCCTGGGTCAACATGATGTCACAGGCAAAAAGGAGCAGGCTATTTATTATCTTAGCAAGAAGTTCAACGCATATGAGGTCAGGTATACTCTTCTTGAAAGGACGTGTTATGCCCTAACTTGGGTAGCACAGAAGTTGAAGCATTATCTCTCATCCTATACTACTCATCTCATCTCCCGCATGAATCCTTTGAAGTATATCTTTCAGAAGCCAATACCGACGGGTCAATTGGCAAAGTGGTAAATATTGCTTACCGAGTTCAACATTGTATATGTGACTCGAACCATCATGAAAGCCCAAGCCTTGGCA
>NW_025878637.1:0-3604 GCF_002878395.1 Capsicum annuum
GCAAAAAGTTATGGTCGATCTACTTCAGCCTATCAAAAGTGAATTTTGGGATCAATTTCAAACGACCATAACTCCTCATACTTAATGATCTAGGTGAGATAATATATATCAACGGAAAGATATGAGAGTTCTCTTTCTAATGATATTAGTTTCATATAATTTGGATATCAAAGTAAAACGCTATGGTTGATCTACTTCAAACTATCAAAACAGTCCACCAAAGGACAAATTCGAGAATTATTTGATTTTGAGGGGCGTTTTGGTCATTCCCCCTCACCCAAAATCCATCCAAACCCTATATTAAAGCCTATTAGAAGCATTATATGTTATATTTCATCAAATTCCCTCAAAAAGATAACCCTAAGCTCCTACATCCAACTTCAAAAACCTCCAAAGTTAACCATTAATTCTGCAAATTTATTCAAGATTCTAAGTTCCTAGTTCAAGAACTTCAAGAACCTCAAAAGTTCACCATTAATTCTGCAAATTTATTCAAGATTCAAAGTTCCTAGTTCAAGAACTCCAAGAACCATCATTCAAAGGCACGATTAACATCTCAAAAATGAGTATCGATCTAAAGTTCATCTTTCAAGGTATGTGGGGTTTTTCAACAAGAACTCTCTTTCGTTCTTGTGGCCAAAAGTAATTTTCTTTACAAAGGCATAATTTTTATTTGATTTTATGAATTTGAAGTATGAACCCATATCTTATGATGATTATTATGAAATCTTGATGTTTATAATTTTGAAAGATGAATTTACATGTGTGGTGATATAAAGCATGAATCTTGAACGATATTTATCATGATTTTGATATTTGGGTCGTGAATCCCCATTGAAAATTATGTTTTTTTACAAAGTGTGTGTTATAAGCACGTTGATGTTGAATATTTGAGATATTTTGAATGATTTGACCTTTTGGTCTTAATGGAGTTGTTTTGAACTCGAATGTGAAGGAAATCCACAACGTGGTTGATTATGATAGATGGGAAGCATGATGGCTCCCGATGTATATTTATATATTACTGAAATTATTTTGTTGTGGATTGTCTTTGAAATGATCTAAGCTAAGTATGCGAGAAATCTTTTGCACCGAGTGGGAGGTATAAAGTGACCTTACTTCCCTAGAACTATATTCCCCCATAGGAGTGAGCCTGAGGCTGATTTATATAGTGATCACTAGTTTGTGTGAATTTGATATCGATAGTCCTACTCTGATGGCAAGGATAGGATAGCTCTTCCTAACGTGGGTTGTACGTTGGACTCCATGTAGCTCAAATGGTTTATGTCGATTATAGGATCTCCCAGTGTGTCTGTGTTTCCTTATGTCTATGGTGAACGATGAAGTGATTTAAAAGTGGAATTGTGAAAGTTATTCTTTCGAAAGATTTAAACGATATTTACATTATGAGAATTGATATTCTTGATGAACTGAAAGTGATTGACAAATTATATGATGACTCACATGTGTTATTATACTTATTTCATCCTCTCATGATTATGATGATTTTCTTCAGGCTATATGAGTCGTTCATACATCCTACATATTTCTTATAAATATTTATGATGATGATGTTTTACACCCCCATATACTCGGTTTCTTTCCATGGTACTAACCCATATCTATAGATGTAGGCTGTATTTTCTCGGAATGTAGGTTCAGGTGCTCAGTTTCAGGTTCGACAGTGATTCTTCGGGCACGCTGTTCTACATCCTCTGTTGTGGTGAGTCCTCATGTTCTGAGGATGTGATGTCTGATGTTGGTTTTGCGGAATTATTTACATTTGATAACTGAGTATGAGTCAGTTGGGGCATGTCTCAATGGCTCGCTTGTTTTAAAAATTTTTTTAGAGGCTTTTCAGACTAGTATAGATGTTGGGAGTTGACTAATAAGACGTATTTTGTTATCTTTCTGAAATTCTTTTATTCTTGGATAATGATTACTCTGTTGATATTGGAGGGTTATTTATGAAAACCCCGTTGATTTGTGTTGAATTGAATGAAAATGGCTCGAAGGGTTAGCTTAGGGCTACTCGTAGCCTCAAGCACCGTGTGATTCTCCGGGACCCGTTTTCAGGGCATTACAAACTTGGTATCAGAGCCTAAGGTTTTAAGGCGTCCTAGGGAGTCTGACAAGCCGCATTAAGTAGAGTCTTGATCATCGGTGTGTAGCGCACCACATCTATGAGCAAGAGGCTACAAGATGTTTTAGGAAAAAGTATGATTCTTTCTTTCAGAAGTCTATCGTGCTTAAAGTGTCTTTCTCTGCTATTGATTTATGCTCTCCTCTTTCAGAAATATGCCTCCACATCATAGTGTTCATCGATGATATACTGATGTACTCCCGTAGTGAGGATAAACATTCTGATCATCTCCAAACTGTCTTGCAAATCCTTAGAGAAAACAAGTTGTTTGCCAAGTTCATTAAGTGTGAGTTTTGGCTAAGGTCAGTTGCTTTTCTAGGTCATATAATTTCTTCCGAGGGTGTTAGAATTGATCCCCAAAAGAGCGAAGCTGTTAGAAATTGGCCTAGACCTATTTCTCCGATTGATATCTAAAGTTTCTTTGGTATAACTGGCTATTATCGCCGTTTTGTTGAGGGTGTCTCCTCTATAACGTCTCCTATGACTCGGTTGACCCAAAATAAAGTGAAGTTCTTATGGTACGAATCTTGTGAGAAGAGTTTTCAGGAGTTGAAGACTCGACTAACTTCAGCCCCTGTTTTGACATTACCTGATGGTGTTGATGGTTTTGTGGTGTACTGTGATGCTTTGAGAGTTGGGTTGGATTGCGTATTGATGCAGAAGGGTAAGGTGATAGCTTATGCTTCTAGACAGTTGAAACCCTAAGATAAAAATTACCTCGCCCATGACCTTGAGTTGGCTGTTGTTGTGTTTGCTTTGAAAATTTGGAGACACTATTTGTATGGTGTCCATGTTGATGTCTTTACTGATCATAAAAGTCCGCAGTATGTGTTTACTCAGAGAGAATTGAATCTTAGGCAGAGACGATGTTTAGAATTGTTAAAGGACTATAATATGAGTGTGCTGTACCATCCAGGCAAGGCTAATGTTGTGGAGGATGCCCTAAGTAGAGTGTCCATGGGTAGTGTTTCGCATGTGGTAGAAGGTAAGAAAGAGTTGGCATGTGAAGTACATCGTTTGGCTAGATTGGGGGTTAGGTTGTTTGACTCTGTTGAAGGTAGTATAGGGGTTAGAGTAGTTCCGAATCCTCCTTGGTTTCGAATGTGAAAGAAAAGCAATACTTAGATGCTAGTTTGGTCAGACTGAAGGAGTCAGTCAAGGACCAAAAAGTAGAGGTTTTCTCCCAAGGAGGAGATGGTGTGTTGAGATTGCAGGGTAGATTGTGTGTCCCAAAATATTGATGATCTAAGATAGAGAATTATGGTTGAAGCGCACGAGGTGCGATATTCTATTCATCCTGGTGCCACCAAGATGTACCGAGACTTACGGGAAATCTATTGGTGGAGTGGAATGAAGAAAGCTATAGCAACGTTTGTAGCTAAATATGCAACATGCCAATAGGTTAAGTTTGAACACCAAAGACCTGGTGGTATGATGCAAGAGTTTAGTATTCCCACCTGG
>NW_025878638.1:0-3723 GCF_002878395.1 Capsicum annuum
CAAAATACCTATCTTGTTCTATTTATATTACATAACAATTTAGACTTAAAATGACAAAAGTGCCCCTTTAATGAAAAGCCTTCAAAGGCCACCCCTCTAGTGTAGTAAATAAGAAAATGGACGGCTTTGGGTGTGTCTTTGGTCCATCTCACGTCTCAACATTGAACTTCCTAGGATGATAATTTGCTGCACTTGTACACACGTTGATCTTCATAGTCGCACTTGTATCATCCTCTCCATCTTGAAACGAATTTGCCCTCAAATTCAAGCAATCATCACCGGCAAGCTCTCCTCTTTTCATCATCTCTTCATTGTTCTTCCTAAGGTTAGGATGTTCAACCAAGGGTCCCATGATATCATCAAGCATGCTTCTTGGATTTATATGCTCTACAACATGCACATAAGAAGATTTGATACTAGGCAAAGTGCTAGTATCTCGGTTAGTAATCAACAAAGAGTCCTTGTGGGAAAATCCCACAATCCCAACTCTCGGCTTCTCTCCTTCTTCATCCTCCTCACTCTCGACTTCTTCTTCCATACCCTCACTAAGCATGACTTTCCTTGCCATATACATAGGCACTACAATCTCACCTTCACACGGCCAAACATCTTCTTCATCCCCCTCTTTTGGCTCCTCGGGTTCTACCTTCTCTCCATCTTGATATTGATCATCAATCTCCTTTGGTTCAAGTCCCACCTCCTCCCCAAGAAAGTATAATTTTCCCTCCTTTAGGATCACATTTCTCCTATTTGGACACTCGTTAGCCTTGTGTTCCCAACCTTGGCATTTAAAACATTGAAAGCCCTTAGAACTAGAAGAGGAATGCGGTTTACCTTCATTTCTCGGGGGTACCTTTGGTGAGCCTTGTTTTCAGCTTGTGCAGCCTTGTCCTCGGTTTTATCCACATTGGATGGGTTATTTTTGTCCTTGTGCCAACTCGAGGGAGATTTCCCTTTGAGCTTGACACTCAGTTTCTCCCGTAATTCCTTCTCAACTTCCAAAGCGGCTTGAAAGATGGCGTCAATGGTGTCAAACTTATGAAGTGTCAACTGTGAGGCAATGTCCCTATTTAAACCCACCTTGAATCGAAGGATGTCATGGCTTACTTGCTCCCCTCGGTGATCAAGTTTCAAAATGAGTTGTTGGAATTCATCATATTAAGCCACGACGTGTTTGTTCCCTTACCTCAAGTTATACAACTTAGCAAGAAGATCTTGATGATAACTCTCGGTTAAGTACCTTTGTCTCATGAGGTACCTTAACCTAAACCAAGGAGGGGGGTGCCCCTCAATCAAAACATTGCCAAATCGCTTCACATACTCCCACCACGTAATAGCATAACCCTCAAAATGTGCAATCGCATAACAACTCTTTTTCTGCTCGGTAAGGTGATTAACTTGGAAGATTCTCTCACAAGTGGACTCCCAAGCTAGAAATTCTTTTGGATCACTCTCACCTTTGAATGTTGGAAGCCCCACCTTGATGGTATTTAGACCTACATCACGATTTTGGTTCCCTTGTTGGTTCGAAATACCAACTCTTCCTTCTCGGCCGTGAACTTCCCTTGGATCACCTTGCCTACCCCTCGTCTCCTCCCTTCTTATGTAAACATCATCATATGGTCCATAACCAGCATTTTGTTATCCTTTACCATACCCCTCAACATGGAAGGGTCTATTTGGGTTAAGTGGAGCTTGTAGCGGCGGGATTGGATTTGGATAATGAGGTCTTTGGTCAAGTGGATTTTGGATGGGAGGGCTTGGGTTTGGTGGTGGTATTTGGGTTCCAAGTCCTTCTTGTTGGACTTGGTGAAGTGGAGGGTGGCTTGATCTATCATGATCTCGAATTTGGGAGTAAGATTTGGTTTGATTTGTCGTAATAGGTGGATATAGCATTCGGTGTATGACCTCGGGAGTACTACTTGGTGAAATATGTCGAGGGGTCGAAGGTCGACTTCTTTGGATTTCCACTCTCTCCAATATCCCACCTATTATTGAGACTTCACCCTTCATTGATACCACATCCGAGTCTAGTTTTTCAATACCCGCGGTCATCCTAGCAATGTCTCGGGACATAGCTGCAAGGCGAGCCAAAATGATACTAGTAGCATTGTGTTCCCCCGTGGATTGAGAGTGTGATGTCTCGGGTTCCATAGCACCAAAAATAGTCCACAATGTCACACACAACACACCAACAAAGGTTCAAGTCTTTGAACCGCAAGCAACAACACCACACAAACGGTAACAAGACAAAACACACGTTGCTGTTGAAGAAAATTTGTTCCAAGACTTTGATGTTCAATACTACACCTTTGAGGAAGATATTTCGGCTATGGTGTAGGTAGATAAGATTTTAGACTCTCTTTTCAAGAGTCAAAAAGTCTTCTACCAACTTTTCACCAACTTGCACTCTTTTGGCAAAACATCCTTTTGGAGTAGCCTCTCTTTCCTCTTTTGTCTATTCTTGAAAAGTGTTGTTACTCCTTTTTGGTAATTATGCTTTTTGAATGTTTCTTTTTCTTTTACTACTTTGGTGTTGTCTTGTAATTGTTTTCAAGACAAACACAAAGTCATTTACTTCTTTTCTCTCTTCAAGATCAAACAATAATTTCTTCAACACAACACAAGAACACAAGATGAACAACAACAACAAGAAATCGTCCACTTAACACCACAACACAACCAGAATCTTGATCAAGAACTTGGGTGGTAGACTCAATGAGTGTTGAGGAGAAAGAGAAACAGCACTAGAAACAAACTAAGACAGCAAAATACATTCAAATCTAGACACAAATCTCGGCCAAACACAACAACAACAACAAGAACACTTGGCCAAGAACACCAAACTCAAGAACACAACTCTTTTTGTGAGATTTTCGACCTTAGACACCTCTTCTAGTGTTAGGAAACAAAGATCTAACACTAGAACACACAAAAATCACAAGAAAACTAGGCACAAATCTCGTCCAAAACAACAACAAGACACAATTTCGGCCAAGACAACAAGAATGGACAGATTTGCGTCTTTTTGGAATTTTCAGCTTTTCAACACCTTTTTTTTTTCGACTTAGAGAGCCCAAGGTTGGTTGTGTAGGAATACAATCAGCCTTATCTCTGATACCAAATGATACGAGAGAGACTAGGAACTCATGAAATGACACCAAAATATTCCACTTAACAAGGCACAAATTGAAGACCCTTTGAGAGCTAGTTTCGGCCAAGAACAAGAATACGAGTTTCATAAGTTAACAAGGTGTTGGTGACACCAAAATCAGCCAACCAATCTAAGTTACAACACAATATAATGAACAACGAAGAACAACGACAATGTTATAACAAGACAACACCACACGGCTTACAACACAAGATACAAACTACTACAAGATGAAAACAAACAATAGGATAAATAGTTAGACAAATGTGGTGTAAATCCTAGTAACCAAAGAGTACATAAAACTCTAAGACCCCTAACACCTCCACACATGATCACCTAACTCTTACGATGACACAAGAGAGGATTCCACCACTCAAGCGCCAAGGTTTCTCAAAAACAAACAATTACAAGAGATTCCACCCTTGAATTGCTATCCTAGTGACAAGTTTCGGTTTGCCTCAAGTAGAGAGAGGACTTTGGTGTTTCAAATGTCAAAACTTACAACAATAATCAACTAAGCCTCAAAATACCTATCTTGTTCTATTTATATTACATAACAATTTAGACTT
>NW_025878639.1:0-8222 GCF_002878395.1 Capsicum annuum
TGTACATCATTTTCTATGAATTATAAAACCATGCACATGTAGTTTTTGTTAATAGAACTTTATTGAAAGGAAGAAAGGCTAAGGTTTACAATATAATCTGAAAAAGCCTGAAACTAACTAAACAAAAGTAGGCTATATATACATAGCCAATAACCTAAAGGTCCATAAACTAAAGGCCCAATAACATATGGGCTAACATCCCCCCTCAAACTCACAATGCAACAGCAATAAGCATTGAGAGTTTGTCACACAAAAAACGAAATCGAGACGCCGACTGAGCCTTCGTAAAAAGGTCAGCAATCTGCAAAGACGATGGAACAAAAGGAAGCGATATGGTCCCGAGCTGTAAATGATGACGGGTGAAGTGACAATCAATCTCAATGTGCTTCGTACGCTCATGGAAGACAGAATTCTTTGCAATTTGTACCGCACTTTTGTTATCACAATGCAGGGGAGTAGGCATAGAAATGTGAACCCCCATATCTGCAAGAAGCCAACGTAACCAAATAATCTCACATGTAGTCACAGCCATAGCACGATACTCAGCCTCCGTGGAAGATCTAGAGACAACATCTTGTTTCTTGCTCTTCCACGAGATTAAAGAGTCTCCAAGAAACACACAAAAACCAGTGGTGGATTTACGATCATTGCGATCTCCATCCCAATCAGCATCACTATAGGCTCGCAACTCGAGAGATGACGTCGAGGGAAACAAGAGATTCTGAAACTGAGTGCCACGAAGATACCTTAGAATACGAAGTACAGCTCCCCAGTGCACAGAAGTAGGAGCAGTAACAAACTGGCTAACAACATGAACTGCATGTGCTATATCTGGACAAGTAACCGTAAGATAAACCAAACTACCCACAATAGTCCGATAAAGACTCGGATCTGATAATGGAACACCATCACTAGGAGAGTAACGTGCATTGGTTTCAAGGGGAGTATCTACAGTCCTGTTGTCAGAAAGACGCGCCCGTGTAAACAAGTCAGATATATACTTAGTCTGAGAAAGAAGATACCCTTTCTTAGACTGAGCCACCTCAATACCCAGAAAATAACGCAGCAAGCCCAAGTCCTTCATTGCAAATCGATGAGCCAAATCATACTTCAATAACTCAATACCACTATGATCATCACCAGTAATAATCATATCATCTACATATAAGGACAATAGAATTCGCCCTGCACTTGTACATCTAACAAACAAGGCTGAATCATGGTTACTCGGGACAAATCCAAGGGAAGTAATAACAGTGGAGAATTTCTCAAACCAAGCACGAGGGGCTTGTTTGAGACCATATAAAGCTTTTCGAAGCCGACAAACTTCACCTGGCTGGTGGTCAATACCTGGGGGAGGAGTCATATAAACTTCCGCGTGGAGATCACCATTCAGAAAAGCATTCTTGACATCCATCTGAAATATCTTCCACTGTCGAACGGATGCAACAGCAATCATAGTGCGAACAGTCGTCATCTTTGCTACGGGGGAAAAAGTCTCCTCATAATCCATACCATATTGTTGTGAATACCCTTTTGCCACAAGTCTTGCCTTGTATCGCTCAACAGACCCATCAGATTTTGTTTTTATCTTATACACCCATCGACAACCAATCGCATGCTTACCAGGTGGGAGAGTAACCAAATCCCATGTATGTGTATGATGAAGAGCAGCAAGTTCCTCGGCCATAGCATTCTGCCAAAGAGGATCAGACACAGCCTCTCTATACGACTCAGGTTCAGACAAATGATGTATGTTTGCAATAAAGGAAGCAAATGAGGCTGAATATGTAGAATAGTAAAAATCTGGCAGTTTGGTGGACTTACAAGGTCGAGTAGACCTCCTCAGAGGTGGTGGGTCTCCAGTCTCAACAGTCGAAGGAGCAGACTCAGGCACAGGCGAGGCTGAAGCACTATCAGGTGGCACACCAGATGGCATGGATGAATCCGGAACTGGAACCTCTATGTCAATCCCAAAGGGATCAATAAGCCGAATATCTGACTTTGTCACATCATGGGTTTTAGCTGGAATGGAATAAAAAGGAATATGTTCCAAAAAAGTGACATGTCGTGAAACATATAATTTCTGACTTACAGGATCATAGCAACGATAACCTTTTTGTCCAATACCATACCCCAAAAACACACATATAGCTGATTTTGACCCTAACTTATTTCGTTCAACATGAGGACGAAGAACAAAGCAAGTACATCCAAAAACTCGTAATGCAGAATAATTCGGCGGGTGACCATATAGTTTCTCAAACGGAGACATCCCTGAAGTCAATGCAGTAGGAATACGATTAATTACATATACAGCAGTTAGAACTGCTTCTCCCCAAAAAATACTAGGAACCTCTGCAGACAAAAGTAAAGAGCGTGCTGTCTCAACAATATGACGATGTTTTCTTTCTGCCAGACCGTTCTGCTCAGGAGTGTCGGTACAAGATGACTGGTGTATGGTACCATCAGAGGCAAGTAACTGAGTGAAGTCATTAGAGGTATATTCACCCCCTAAGTCACACCTGAAACACTTTATCACAGCTGAATGTTGTGTTTTAACAAGGGCTCTAAAGTTGTTGTAAATGCCAAAGAAATCAGATCTGCGTTTCATAAGATACACCCAGGTATAACGAGTATAGTCATCTATAAACGAAACATAATAGGTCGATCCACCCTTAGTGGATACTGGCGCTGGTCCCCATACATCAGAATGAATAATGTCAAAAGGAGCAACAGAATAAGACACACTTTTATTAAACGGTAAGGCAGAAAATTTTGCCAGTTTACAACCACTACAATCTGAAATATCACTAGTGTTCACATGACCCAAAGCACCACTAGAGACCAAAAAACGTAAACGTGAAACTGACACATGTCCTAATCTGGAATGCCAAAGATAAAACTGAGAAGACAAAGGACTCAAACGAAAAGAAGATAAATCTATGCTAGAGGCAGCAACTACAGACACTTTGAGATTCTCCAAGACATAGAGTTCCCCCAACCTACGGCCGGTCCCAATCACCCTCTGAGTGTGTTGGTCCTGTATAACACAAACAGAATCAGAAAAAAACACCCAATTACCAGCCTTACACAACTGACTGACCGAAACAAGATTTAAAGCAAGTTTGGGAATGTAATAAACATCAGAGAGGACAATGTGAGGGGTAGTAACAGAACCAACACCCTCGACTGACATAGGTACAGCACTCGCGGACATAACAGAGATTGGTGAAATGGGTGACAAAGAACCAAACGATGACAAATGAGGGGACATGTGATGAGACGCACCAGAATCCAATATCCACAAGGAGGAAGGAATACCTGAGGTACTAGAAGAAACTGAACCCGAATGAGACATAGATGCTGACATGGCCGTAGGATTAGAAACGAAGAACTGTCTGAACTGTTCGAAAACCTGGGGATCCAACGCAGAAGGTGGCATAGTGCTAACAGACTCAACATCTACAGATGGTGCAGCAGCAGCGAACTGTGGAGGACGAGATGACCACGGAGGAGCACCAGAGGAGCGTGACGGAGACTTTTGCTGCCCATATTTCTGTTGCTGCCCAGATTGAGGCTGTTTGACCTTGTTAAGTAACAACGGACACTGAGCCTTCCAATGATTTTTCTGTTTGCAGAATGCACACTCATCAAATGCAACTTTAGGAGATTGTCGAGTCTGAGTACGGGGTGGCCTAGACTGATCAGTTGAAGCAGCAAACACGACAGGAGTAGTAGTTACTTTAGACCCTTTATCCACTTGAGACTTGATACGAGTCTCCTCTGCAATCAGTTCATGAACCACAGAATCAACAGTAGGGAGGGGAGATCGATGAAGGATTGTTCCACGTAGGCCCTCAAAGTCAGAACGGAGTGCCATCAAAAACTGAACCAAGCGTTGCTCTTCCCGTCTAGCAATGTACGGCCCAAAACCTTTTAACTCTGCAGATTCAGTAAGTGCCAATTGATCCCACAAATCCGACATGGCAGCATAAAAATCTTGAATACTGAGATCATGCTGTTGAAGAGCACGGATATCATACTCCAACTGGTACTGCTTAGCAAAATTAGACTGAGTGTACAGTCTTTCCAAATGATCCCAGACCTCCTTTGCTGTGTCATACTTAGCCAATTGCATACCAATTGACTGAGTTACAGAATTGTTAATCCAAGTGATAATCTTGGAGTTATTAGTTTCCCATAAGTCCACCAACAAATCAAAATTTTCAGTTTTATCATCGATAGGTCTTGGTTTTACTCCAGTGATATAACCCCACATATTCTTCCCACGAAGAAAATTCTTCATGACATAACTCCAATAGGCATAGTTCTTACCATCTAATTGAGTACTAATGGACTGGAGAGAATCATCCTTTCCAGTCATTGTAAACACAGCAACACACAAACAATTCAAAAAAACAAAAAGATGCAAAACCCTAGGTTGAACAATTCCGAACGAACAACAATGGCAGCAAGCAAAGGAACGAAAGACGAATAATACCAGACAGCAAACGAAGACAGCAACAAATCAATCCAACCAAAAACCCAACGAAAACAGCAAACGAATACAGCAGGACCTCAAAAAAAAAAAAATTCGGGACTCCGCCCCGAACCCCGGACGGGGGCGCGCTGCCCCCCGTACCCCCCCAGCGAACTCACCGCGGAGTTCGATCCGCGCAGTAGGTGCCTGCTACAAAATCTTCAACCAACAAATCAAAGGACATGGATCGAACTAGCTTTGATACCATGTTAATAGAACTTTATTGAAAGGAAGAAAGGCTAAGGTTTACAATATAATCTGAAAAAGCCTGAAACTAACTAAACAAAAGTAGGCTATATATACATAGCCAATAACCTAAAGGTCCATAAACTAAAGGCCCAATAACATATGGGCTAACAGTTTTTATTACGACATGCCAAACTTTAGAAATTCAAACTACGGCAAAATTCAATTCTTTTGACTTTTTTTTCCTACCTACGTAACATAGTTTAATACTCCTCCATTCTAAATTGGTTATTTCCTTTTTTCTTCACACGTCCCTCGTAAAATCATAAATAAAATGAGTAATTTTATTAATTTATCATTTATCTTCTCCTTTGAAAAAGATTTCTTTTTTTGGAATTTGTAAACCTGCATGCTCTTTCAAAAACTACTAATTGTAGAGGTAAATAATTTTTTCTTTTATTAATTTGATCTTGATTTGGTAAATGGATCGATAATTCGGGACAATTGCATATAATAAGGTATACACAATTAATATGAGATGCGTCACGAAGTCAAAAGTACGCCTTCAGTTTTTCAAACATCAGAAAATCACAATTCAAAACTATAACACCAAGCCAACGTAATGGTATACAAATTTCAACATCAACCTCTATATAAATACAGTAAACATTTACCCCCAAAAAACATCAATCATACTACTGATCAAAATGAAGATATCTGGGATTTTATTACTTTCTTCCCTCCTTAGTTTTACCTTATTCCAAATCACAAAATCCGAACCAGTTGTTGATACTAACAATGAACAAGTCATGACAGGATCCACCTACTACATATTGCCCGCCACCACAGGCAACGGTGGTGGCCTAACGCTAGCGCAAGGCGCTAACGGGAGCTGTCCGCTCAACGTTTACCAAGCGCAAAATTCGCAAAGCGTAGGCCTTCCATTGAGATTGTTGATGGTGAATTCAAGCTCGGGTTTAGTAATAGACGAAAATGAGGCGATAAATATTAAATTCGCAGCGCCAAAGTACGAATCAATATGTAAAAAATCAACCGTTTGGAAAATTGAAGAAGGGTTAGTGACAACTGGTGGAATTAAGGGTGGATTAGTAAGTGGTACGTCCACATGTTTATTTACGATTCAGAAATATGAAGATGCATATGCTTTACAATATTGGCCTAGACCAAAGGGACGTACTTTTGTTTGTCCAAAATTGTCCTGTGGGTATATTGGTATTTCACCAGTTGCAAATGGATCGAGGCGTTTGGCTGTGAACCGAACGGCTTGCAAGATTGTGTTCAAGAAAGCCTAAGATATTTTTTAAATTGTCGCAGTTATAACGGAAAATTTAGTGCACCAAACTGACATTTTCTTTAGTAGTAATAACATTGTTGAAATAAATAGTGAGATGTTTCCATATTGATTTGTCAGTTTAATCTGCTGGAATAAATGCTTGTTATACTTTGCTGCTGGTTACCATGTATTATCAGACTTGTTATGAATAATATAATTTAATTTAATTTATCCACTGGAATACATTTACCATCTCTCCAGCTTCATCCTGTAAAACAAATATTATGCATCCAGCATCTCTAAGACATCTCAATTTCTATCATTGTTAAATTTCGATCCATGGATTCTCCTTAAAATTGTTCCAAATTTTATTTCAGGATTGTTATCCTTATTCCACTTACCAAACGTTTCCTCATAGTCTTGATTCACTTCATTGATTATGTTGGTGTAATATACAAATTACAATAATTAGTTGAAATAATAAAGTGAACCAAAAATGAAGAAAATAAGAATCTTCTTCTTCTTGGCTGAGGCGTGGTTATCTCACTTTTCTAAAGGAAATTCAAGACCACTGCAACATAATCTACACCGATCTAGCAGTATATCTCTCGACTTGTCCCCTCCAGGATACAACAACGCATCAACAGAGTATTAAGCAACTCTGGATTAGTTGAAGAGTCCAAAACTCCACCACAAAAACACCATCCTTCATTATACAAAAACTCTGTTTTGTATATTGTATATAGTTAAAGACTTATTAGAATATTTTTCTTTGTTTCAACTCTTTCTTTCACTAATATAATTACTCTCTTTTGTATAGTGAATATAGTTGAAGACTTAGAATATTTTCCATATCTCAACTCTCTCTTTCACTACTACACATAACAATATTTCCCACACTTATCATCTTTTGCTTATACTTAAATATTCAAGCACAAAGAAAGAAATACCACTATTTATAGGTGCAGAATTCTTCCATGTAATGAATAGGATGAATGAGGGGTAATAATGTAGGTAGATAAATAGTTTTGATGTTACATATGTTTCATGCAACTAAATACGAGTTACTAAAAACTAATGGTTATATGAGTTACAAGAACTAATGATCATCTTTTACCACAATTTATACTCAATACACCAAAAGATAATGTGGTGAGTTACGAGAATAATGACACCATCTCTACTTTATGCCTACTAATTGTACTTTAATATTTTTATTTTAATAATAAAATACACCAACAAATTACTAGGCCACACCCTTGAATAACTTGGACTGTAACTATATATTCTGTTGAACAGAAACAATATATACATATTAGGAACTGATGTAACACATAGTGTCACACGAAAAGTCTTAAGTTTCAATCTTTTTATTTTGGGATAACAATGGTAATTAACCTGAAATCAGCTCGTTACCTGAATTACATCAACAATTACATCCACGAGGATTCATCTTTGTGCACTGTAAGACCTCCAACTTCATTATTTATCCCCGTAGACAATGGCCATACAACATAGCTTTCATATTCATGTTTAGTATTGCCAAGTAACGAGAACTTAGGGTGATAAATTTAGCTCAAATCCATTCGACATGTTCAAGTTTAATGGATTGGGTATGGGCTATATTACAACTAGGTTAAGTTAGGAACAACCCATCATGGCTTAACCTATTACAAATTTGAAGAAAATAGAGTTAATTTTTTGGATAATTTAAAATATATATAACAAAATACTTAGTGCCTGTTTGGGATTACTTATTTCCCAAAGAAAAACACTTATTTTGAGAAAAAACACTTTTTCTAAAAAGTAGGGTGTTTGGTAAACTTGCAAAATTGCTTTTAAAATGAAGCAGAAGCAGAAAATTACTTTTTTCATGACTAAAATATCTCTATCACTCTCTCTCTCTCTCACACACACACATATATATATGATTAAAGTTTGATTTTAATATTTTACATACTGCATATTTAGATCATAATTCTTTATTTTATTTATGATTTAAATATTATTATTTTATTTTCACTCATTTTCTTTAAATAAATTTAAAAAAATCATTGACGATGATCCAAAGAATATATAACTTTTTATTTTTTATTATTAATAATAACAAATGACAGATGAATCACGTTACAAGAATAAATGATATTTTGATAACACTTGTAAATGTTTCTAGAATATTTAATTTTAAATAAATAATTT
>NW_025878640.1:0-8083 GCF_002878395.1 Capsicum annuum
GACATTTTGAGTTTTTGGTTATGTCTTTTGGGATGACCAATGCCCCGATAGTATTCATGGATTTGATGAATAAGGTCTTTCATCAATTTCTAGTCTTATTTGTTATTGTGTTCATAGATGCTATTCTGGTGTACTCAAAGAGTGAGATGAATCATACTAATCACCTTTGTATTATGTTGCATACCCTGAAAGAGCAGTAGTTGTATGCCAAATTTTTGAAATGTGAGTTCTGGTTGAACGTTGTCACATTTTTGGGTCATGTCATTTCTATTAAAAGGATCATAGTGGATCTACATAAAGTTATAGTGGTTAAATGGTGGCCTAGACCCATGACTCCAATTAATATTTGGAGCTTCTTGGGTTTAGCTGGTTACTATAGAAGGCTTGTGGAGAGTTTTTCATCTATAGCAGCCCTGTTGACTATGTTAACTCAGAAGAAGGTAAGGTTCTTGTGGTCGGATACTAGTGAGGGTAGTTTTAAAAAGCTAAAGGATAAGCTAACTTTGGCATTGATCTCGACCTTTCCTGAAGGCATGGATGGTGATTTGTGGTATATTATGATATATCCCTATGGGGCTTGGTTGTGTTTTTATGCAGCATAGCAAGGTGATAGCTTAAGCCTCTGGACAGTTGAAGGTTATTAGAAGAATTATTTGACCCATCACCTGGAACTATTGGCTGCGGTGTTCACATTGAAAATCTGGTACCACTATTTTTATGGAGCGCATATGGATATCTTTTCTTACCTTAAGAGCCTGCAGTATGTATTTAATCAGAAAGAGCTTAACCTTAGGGAAAAAAGATGGCTTGATCTTCTCAAGGACTATGACATGATTCTTCACTACCATCCAGCTAAAACTAATGTGGTTGCTGATGCTCTTAGCAGGTTATCCATGGGAAGTCTGGCTCATGTAGATGAACGAAAGTGGAAGTTGGTGAAGGATATTCACTGCTTGGCCAACCTTAGAGTTCACCTCTTGGACTCTAAGGATCGTGTTGTGTTTGTACATTAGGTGGTGTGGTCGTCTCTTGGTGCTGAAATTAAAAAGAAGAAAATATTTGATCCACTTTTGATAAAGATCAAGGGTAATGTTGGTGGGCAAAAGGTGATGGCCTTCGATATTAGTGGTGATGGCACATTGGGGTACTAAGGGAGGTTATGTGTTCTCGATATAGATGGTTTATGATAGATAATCTTGGCTGAGGCGCATGAGTCGCTCTATGTCATTCATCTTGGTTTGACAAAAATATATCATGACCTTAAGGAAATGTATTGGTGGAAAAATATAAAGTGGGATGTGGCTAGTTTTTTGGTGCATGGTGTGCCAACAAGTGAAGGTTGACCACATGAGACCCGAAGGATTGTATCAAGAGATTGAGTTGCCTGTTTAGAAATGAGAAGTGATCAACATCAATTTCATTACCGGTCTTCCTCTATCTTGAATTAGTTTGATTCGATTTTGGTCATTATGGATAGGATGTCAAAGTTGGCTCACTTCTTGGAAGTGATGACTAATTTCTCGATTGAGGACTATAAGAGGTTGTACCTCTAAGATATGGTGAAGTTGAGTGGGGTACATTTTTCCATCACCTCAGATAATGGTACGCTGTGTTCATTGCATGTTTAGCAGTCTTTTTAGAAAGGTTTGCAGACCTAGGTGAGTCTTAGTACTGCTTTCCACCCACAGTCATATGGGCAAGCAAAAAGGACTATTTAAACTTTGGAGGACATGCTTAGAGCTTGTATGATTGACTAAAGTGGGAGTTGGGTTGAGCACTTAGCTCTTGTAGAGTTTACATAAACTACTACTCAGGAATTGGGATGGCTCCGTTTGAAGCCTTTTATGTTAGGAGGTGAAGGTCTCTGATTGGGTGGATTGAGGTTGATGAGGCAGATATGTTTGGCCTAGATTTCGTTCACCAAGTAATAGAAAAGGTGATGGTGATTCGGGATAGTCTTAAAGCCGCCCAAACTCACCAAAACTCCTATGCAGATGTGAGGCTTAGGAAGTTAGACTTTAGGTTGGGGATAGTATGTTGTTGAAGGTTTTTCCCATGAAGGGAGTAATGTGGTTTGGTAAGAATGGGAAGTTCAGTTTCTGGAATATGGGTCCATACTTGATTTTGAGAAGAGTTGGTATTATTGCATATGATTTGAAGTTTCTATCTAGTTTGAGCTCCATTCACCCGGCATTTATGTTTTTATGTTGAGAAAGTGTGTGGGTGATTCATCACAAATTATGCCAATCATGGATATTGGTATCTTGCATTCTTTGTCATATAAGAAGGTCCCAATTGAGATCTTGGATCGGCAGGTTTACTGGTTTTGGCACAAGGATGTGGCTTCGGTAAAAGATCTATAGAGGAACCATAAGGTGGAAGAGGCTACTTGGGAAGCGGAAGAGGACATAAAGTACAAGTATCCATTCCTATTTTGTTCTCTGGATATTCATGTTTAAGGTATGTGTTGATCTTAGCATCTTTGTTTTTCTGACTTTGCTAAAGGAAAGATTGATTCCTTGGTGAAAAACCCCTTGCAAACTTTTTGAGTCCATTGTAGAACTTTCACCATGACTTATAAAGTGTGGATATGGTTTTAGGACCCTAGTCGTATGTTGGTCAGTATGATATTGGGTTAGTTCTTTTCAAGGTACGAGAAGACTCCATATGAGTCATATGTTCATGATACAAGAAGTGTATTGTCCAATCATATATTATCTAGTGTCTATCTTATATGTTCTTCTTAGGGTATAACTTGAAGGATACTAGTCGTATAGTGATGAAACAAGTTAGGAAAGGGATTCGTATATTGGACAGTATGTGGTGTCAAACTTTCTGATTTGGTTACGAGTTAAGGGCACAACTCGTATAATATGGATATGAGGTGAGGAGTCCAATCATACTAAAACACCCTAGGTTTCTAGGAATTAGAAAATTTCCTAGATTTTTGGTCTCTGGACAAATACAACTAGGGAAATGACTAATACACTAGGATATGAATGGTATGAGTTATTCGTACGCTGACCAGTATTAGTTGGTGGCTTGGATTTGGTTTCTGGAATTGGTATGACTTGGGTGGTATGAGTCATATCGGTGGATACGGGTTGTTCGATTACTTTATTTAATCTTATGCTTGGTAACTTAATTTGGATTTGAGTATGAGTGGTTCACCAACAGCCGTAAGTCAGGGTATGAGTCATACCATGGACTCATATAGTGGGCAGTATTCAATCCTCTTGGGATTATATTCTGCCAGAGGTATGGACCATGGGTACTAGTTGTATACATAGATATGACATGGTTTGGGGTGAGTCATACCTTGGAAAGCGTTGGGTCCAAGAGATATAGCCTTGGGTACGAGTGGCAGGTACCACTCATATTGGAGGGTACAACTGGTAGGGACAGTCATACCCACTTGGGGGGATTTCTGGGAGTTTAAGTAAGGGTAATTTGGACATTTCCCCACTTAACCTAATAGGCCCAAATGACTTATATTCCTATTGGGAGGTTATTTTCCCTATTATTATATTCATTAACACTTAGAAACTTCTTTTAAACACTCTACAATTCTCTCTAAGACTTTTGTATAAAGGAAGGCTAGGGTTTCATCTTAAGGATTAATTTAGGGCTTGTACTGGTGATTTCTCTCTATCATCTTCTTAGTGAAAGGCATTTTCTCTTCCCTCATTGTTAGTTCCAACTAAAGACATGGTTTTATACAATGTTTTCATGGTTTGATTATTGTATGGTTTTGGATTTTCAAATATAATTTGCGGGTTTTGGTTATAAATGCTTGGTTATGGTTTTCCCATGTTTTAATTATGCTTATATATGATTTAATGCTGGTTTTGGATAATTGGTTTCATGGGAATGGTTATTTGGTAATTGGCTTTGGTTTTGGAAATACTATGCCCCTAGTATGTTTAATAAAGTGCCTATGAGAATGTTTTCACTACATTGTTGGATTTTAATGGAACTATTGCATGAGTTAAACTTAGTAATGGGACCCTAAATGGTTAAATATTTTGGAATGGTTTAAATGGAATGTTTTGGTGGTCACGTTTATGGTTTATTGGACTCTTTGTGGGATACAATAGAATCCCCAAGTAAACATGTTAATGAACAACTTGAGGGGTACAAGGGACTCCTCCAAGCAACTTAATAATGGAACACTTATGTGGTACATGGGACTCCCCCAAGCAACTTAATAATGAAACACGTGTGTGGTACATTGGACTCCCCCTAGTTAACTTGGTAAATGCGTACACGGGAATCCCTTTACCTTAAAGGATTGGGTAAGGACAATAATTGCAAGTTATAGTCGGTATGATTATTTCATTACTCATAGCCTTGGTAAATATTAATTGGAATAATGGATTGGTTGGTTGGAAATAGTTTTAACTGGGAAATAATGGCGGGGTGTGATAGCTAACCATGAAAGTGGGAGTTCCATGAACAAACACTGGAAACTCATGTTTGCCGACATAAGGGGTAGGGCATAGTGACCCTTTTATGATACTATGAGGTATGCAGGAATCCTCTAAGTACATTGTACATATGTATCATAGAGTGTGAGGGTACCTAGGAATCCCTTACTCTTATGGTATCTCCAGTTCACGCGGCTACATACATTGAGGAACTTTTAGAGGGTTATACTAGACCCATATAACTTGTGGGTGGTTAAGGATGGTTATGCTTTACATACCCAGTTTAATGGTCTTAATTGCATGTTAAACCCGATTCCCTTTCACGGCATGGTATATATATATATAAATGGTTTATATGTATATGGTTGGTTTACTTGGTTTTATTGGTTGGCATCATTTTATCCTTATCCAGAATTCATGATAGCGTTCACCTACTAACCCATCTTTGGGTAGCTATATCCCCATGCGATGCAGGAACCGACCATTTTACTCCTCCTGCTTAGCTATCGGACATTCAAGATCAATTGCTGAATTGAAGTGGTGAGCTTCCATCTTTTTGAAAGGCTCTATTTCATGGATGTTATTTGATATTTTTGTTTATTTATGGATATTATTTTTGGCTATGGTTGGGGGCATGTCCCAATCGAATTTTTGTACTCTTTTGATTAGAGGATTTTATAGAACTAGTATGGGTTAGTATGGGTGGGATCGATATTGGTGTCAGCCTTAGCATTGGTATTGGTATTGGGGTTGATACTGTAGGACTAAATTTCTCACTGTTCTATACTATTTTATTTTGGAATTATATATCATTGTTATGGAACTCATATCATTATGGTTTGGTTGGTTTGCTATTTGTTGGGTTCGAATGATTGAACTCGGTTGGGTCGATCTAGGTAATAGACCTATCCCAGAGTTTGGAAATTGGATAGTTAAGCTATCTTTTTATATACTGAAAATTCAGAAAACACAAGGCAGGGAGCTGGAGGTTGGTTTAGGTAATGGGAGTGGTCTTCAGTCCCAGTCAAACTTGGGATGTCCATTACTACAAGGCCTCGGGATGAGTTGGGTCAAGTTGGTATCAGAGCTTAGGATCTTGGTCAATTGGGAGTTCATAAAGCCGTATCTAGTAGAGTTTCTTTTAGGGGTGTGTAGTATTTCATACTCATAAGGGAGACGCTACAAGGCATTTAGGAATATTTTAGTTTCGTGGCATTCTGTTTTCAACCTTGGAGTCCACATCCTAGAATTCCTTAATTGTTTATTTTTCAGATCATGCCTTGTCGATATGGAACATAAGGAAATCCTTCAGTCCCATCTTGGGATGATATTTATGAAGCACGCATACACCTAGAGTTCGCACTCGATCTTAGGGTCCTATCCCTAATTTTTATAGAGTTCCGCCAGTTGCAACTAGTCCTCTTCAAGGTGAGGTGACTAATGGGAATTTCGTAAGTACATTCACACTATTTCTCAGTTGGTTGCTGCTCAAGCTAAGTGGGATGCATCTGATATGATATCGATTGAGTCCACAAGGGTTGGCTAGTTCATGAAAATGAATCCTTCTACTTTTACTAGTGTGAAGGTAGAGGAGGATCTGCATAATTTCTTGAATAAAATAAAGAAAATCTTTAGAGTGATATAGGACATGAATATAGAAGGGATAAATTTTGTAGCTTATCAGCTTAAAGATATTACGTACTAATGGTACGAGGAGTGGAATAGGGATAGAGGTGATATGGAGGAGTTGTCTTTGTGGGAGGCTTTTTCTAATGCCTTCTTGGATAACTTCTTTCATCAGGAGCTAAAGGAAGCAAAGATGGAGGAGTTTGTGAATCTTGAGCAGGGAAAAATGTCTATCAAGAAATATGCCTTGAAGTTCCATCAACTGTTATGGTATTCTCTGAATTTGGTGGCTAATATAAGGTCGGGCATAAGAAAGTTCACTTCTGGGCTATCTTGAGATTAGATCCTTAAAAGCAAGACTGCTTTACTGATTAAGGATATAGATATTTCAAGGTTGGTTGTTCACATATAGCAGATAGAGGATGAAAAAAGAAAACAAGTAGAGCTTGGGGAAAGGCTGGGTAAGAGGAGTAGGTTCTCTGAGCAGGGTGGTGTTAGCATCAGGGTGGTTAGGATGGAAGAAAATGTACAAGGAAGATATCGAGGAGTTCTGCTTCCTTCTCTACTTCTAGTGCTTCTTACCCAAAGCAGTTGAGTCAAAGGTTTCAGAAAGTGGGTGATAATTTCTGGGCATAGGGTGCCTAATCTCAAGCGAGTAGGTCACAGTCAGCTTCTTTGTGTCCTCCTTGATAGTTTTATGGTCATTTTCATTAGGATTTTGTGATGAAGGGAGGGAAAGATATTTTAAATATAGCCAGCCAGACAATATGCTCAGAAATTGTCCAGTTGGTAAGGGTGCTTTGGGAGCGAACAAAGCTCTAGTTGCTTCATCTTCTGCTCCTGAACCTAGTGGTATTGCTTTGGCATCTGCTCTTACTTCTTGTATCGACACTGTCCAGAATAGGATGTATATTGTTGCATCTCGACAGGAATTTGAGGCATCACATGATGTTGTGACTGGCATGTTACAATTCTCTTCTCGTGATGTGTATTATCTGCTTGATCTAGGGTTCACTCTTTCCTATGTAATCCCATATGTGGTTGTGTGATTTGGTTTTAATCCTGAGGTTATTTCGGATCCTTTTTTTATTTCTACCTTAGTAGGTGACTCAATTATTGCTACAAAAGTCTATAGGAGGTGTATGGTATTTGTTGGTAGCAAGCAGACCTTGGTAGATCTGTTTGAGCTGGATATAGTGGATTTTAGCGTTATTTTGAGGATGGATTGGTTACACTCTTATTATGTGTCCTTAGATTGTCGGACCCATTAGGTTGTCTTTAGGTTCTCGAGTAAACCAGTTATAGAGTGGGAGGGTGGTTCCCTCTCTCCTTGTAGGAGGTATATTTCTCATCTTAGAGCTCAGAGATTAATCTCCGAAGGGTGTCTGTATCACTTGGTATAAGTTAAAGATTATAACTCGGAGGGTCCTTTTTTTTACTTAGTTCTGGTGGTAAATGAGTTTCCTGAGGCTTTTTAGACGATCTTCCAGGTGTTCCTCTGGATAGGGAAATTGAGTTTGGTATTGATTTGGTTTCGGACACCCGTCCAATATGTATTCCTCCTTATAGAATAGCTCTGTCTTAGTTGAGAGAACTCAAGGAGCAACTTAAGGATCTTTTGTATAAGGGGTTTATTCGTCCTAGTGTATCCCCGTGGGTTGTACCGATATTATTTTTGAGCAAGAAGGATGGTTCCCTTTGGATGTGCATTGACTATCGACAGTTGAATAAGGTAACGGTCAATAACAAGTATTCTCTTTTAAAGATAGATGACTTGTTTGATGAGTTGTAGGGTGCCAAGTTCTTTTCTAAGATAAGCCTTCGGTCTAGGTATCATAAACTTAAGATTAGGGAGAAGTATACCTCTAAGACAAATTTTCTTACTCGATATGGGCACTTTGAATTCTTGGTTATGTTAATTGGCTTGACTAATGCCCCGAGGGTATTTATGGATTTGATGAACAGGGTTTTTAGGAATTCTTAGATCTTTTTGTCAATATGTTCATTGGTGACATCTTGGTGTATTCTAA
>NW_025878641.1:0-1176 GCF_002878395.1 Capsicum annuum
TTATTTAGCCACAAAAATCCGAACTTTCTCATCATTTTGACAAATTTAAAAACATGAGAAAAAAAAGAAAAAAATAAACATCGTGGATGAAAAATAAAGCTATTACTTGATCTCTTATACGAACATTTTGGAGATCCCTTAAAATAATTAACAAGCAAATGAAAAATTCTTGATTTAATCAATTACTCTTTTTATTAAGGCAAAACAAACAACAGTAACTATTCTTTCAACATAAAAAAAAAAACAACTTTACATACTAAAATAAATATATCGGTCAACAATAAATTTAAACAAGACATGGGTATTGTTTTTTTCAAGTAAAGTTCTAAACTTTATCCAAAATAATCAAAGAATAAAGTAAAAAAAGAGAAACAATCAATATTATTTATTCTTTTCAACATAAAGGAAATAATTTTACATGCTAAAAATAAATATATCTACCAACAATAAGTTTAAACAAGACAAGGATATGATTTTTTAAGTAAAGATCTAAACTTTATTCAAATAATCAAAGAATAAGGTGAAAAGGCAAAACATTCAACATAAACTATTCTTCTAAACATAAAGAAAATAATTTTACATACTAAAAACAAATGTATCCAACAACAATGAGTTTAAAAAAAGCATAAATACATCTTTTAAGCAAAGATTGAAACTTTATCCAAAATAGTCAAAGAATAAAGTTAAAAAAGGCACATACAACTATTGCTAGCTCATTTTTATATCATGAACATGAAAATAATTAGAATATCGATACCACAACGTCCAAGGGCCTTCAAGGCCATCTACAACATACAATCACAGCAAACAAAATTATATCTACGAACTACGAAGAAGAAAAAAGATGAAGAAGAAAACAATAATAAAAACTAAAATAAAAAAAGGTGTGTTTACCTTTTGAGGGATAGGAAAGTGAGATTACGAGCTTCGTCGGAATCAACTACCACAGAAAAATGTCGTCGGCAACTCAAAAAATTTGAGTAGTCGACCAACTCTATGAAACAAAAATTTTTACTAAATAAAAATAACTATTTTGCTCAAAAGGATTTTTTCACCTTTCTAGCCTCTTTTATTTTTTCTCCTCCTCTATCTATCAAAGTAGTGGTAGTATTTATAGGAGAGAATGGGGTATTTTTTTTCCTTTTCCACCAATGTGGGAGAAAAGTATTTATAGGA
>NW_025878642.1:0-1099 GCF_002878395.1 Capsicum annuum
GATGAAAAATAAAGCTATCACTTGATCTCTTATACGAACATTTTGGAGATCCCTTAAAATAATTAACAAGCAAATGACAAATTCTTGATTTAATCAATTACTCTTTTTATTAAGGCAAAACAAACAATAGTAACTATTTTTTCAACATAAAAAAAAAACAACTTTACATGCTAAAATAAATATATCGGCCAACAATAAATTTAAACAAGACATGGGTATTGTTTTTCTCAAGTAAAGTTCTAAACTTTTTCCAAAATAATCAAAGAATAAAGTAAAAAAAGAGAAACAATCAATATTATATATTCTTTTCAACATAAAGGAAATAATTTTACATGCTAAAAACAAATATATCTACCAACAATAAGTTTAAACAAGACATGGGTATCGTTTTTCAAAGAAAGATCTAAACTTTATTCAAATAATCAAAGAATAAGGTGAAAAGGCAAAACATTCAACATTAACTATTCTTCTAAACATAAAGAAAATAACTTTACATACTAAAAACAAATGTATCCAATAACAATGAGTTTAAAAAAAGCATAAATACATCTTTTAAGCAAAGATTGAAACTTTATCCAAAATAGTCAAAGAATAAAGTTAAAAAAGGCACATACAACTATTGCTAGCTCATTTTTATATCATGAACATGAAAATAATTAGAAAATTGACACCACAACTTCCTACGGCCTTCAAGGCCATCTACAGCATACAATCTCAGCAAACAAAATTATATCTACGAACAACGAAGAAGAAAAAAGATGAAGAAGAAAATAATAATAAAAACTAAAATAAAAAAGGTCTGTTTACCTTTTGAGGGACAGCAAAACGAGACTACGAGCTTCGTCGGAATCAACTACCATCGAAAAATGTCATCGGCAACTCAAAAAATTTGAGTAGACGACCAACTCTATGAAACAAAAATTTTTACTAAATAAAAATAACTATTTTGCTCAAAAGGATTTTTTTCACCTTTCTAGCCTCTTTTATTTTTTCTTCCTTTTCTCCTCCTCTCTCTACCAAAGTAGTGGTAGTATTTATAGGAGAGAATGGGATATTTTTTTTCCTTTTCCACCAATGTGGGAGAAAAGTATTTATAGGA
>NW_025878643.1:0-1665 GCF_002878395.1 Capsicum annuum
TACCCCATTGTGCTCTCACTATGCTTATCATCATAGGTTGTGGAACTCATTCCAAACTGCGGTGCTCATCATAGGCTGTGGAACTACTAGATGTCTACCAATCTCCAGCTTGAGGGAGAGTATGGTAATCCATATTAGAACATTGTAGTTAGTTATTACTGCGTTGGTTATTAGTACAGGAGGATAATTACAGTCATTTCTGTCCACCTCATGATTGTCAAGAAATGGACCTTGGGCCTAACTCAACCTCAAAAGCTAGCTCAAGAGGTGAGGATTACCCAACTCCATATAAGCAAACCACTAGTCCATTCCCCAACCAATGTGGGACTTTTATCCACTCTGACAATGATATCTATAGGGAAGAATCTGGGGTAGCCTGATGATCGTCAAATATATTTTCTTTTATGCTTGTTTCAATGTAGACTAAACACCTATTTACTTGAGCACGAGACATTATATGGACAGTAAAACAAAATAATCTTCCTGAAGCACTTGTGCACAACAGACGTTGAACCCATGAGACATAGCAGAGACACTAACACTTTGCACTAAATTCATTTGATCAATAAATTATGTGGTAAGCTGCATATTCATTTCACACATATTCATTATCCATCAGTAGCAAAATTTCAAACCTTTCCACCTTATACTTGAATTACTATGGATATTGTGATAATAATAATTAAAAAAAAAAACCTCATATTAATCACTATTTCTTAAGGGCGTGGAAAGTCTAAAGTGGACAAGTAAAAATTAATGGATGGAGTAATATCTATTTTGCAGGGCAAGACTTTAAGAGAACTTTGTCTTGGGGCATAACTTGTGTCACTGAACTTATGCCTAGCAAATTTTTTTTTTTCGTTTTTCGCTGTCAAGGGCATTTTCGGCCATTTCTTTGAACTTAAAGAGCTAAAGGAAAAAAAAAAAACTAAATATCACTAACTGTACATTTCATTGTAAAATTATTGGACGACTCTTTTCCAAGTCGAGCACTAACTATGGAGTATTTCTTTCATGGTTTTCCACTTAATTTTTTTTTTTTGCCAAGTCCAATACCAACTATATGTCATTCTTACATTTAATGACATAAGGGGTTTCAGATTAAAATTTTATGAATTTACTTTTTAAAGATTTTTGTATTGAATCTATTGTATTTATAAAACTATGAGTTAGAACTTACTTTTCGTGCAAATTTAATAAATTTTTACACATAAATTTGTCCCTACATTAAAAATACTGGATTCAGATAAACTTAATATCTCTGTGATTGTAATGCCCCGCATTTCGGGCTACAATATAGACCATGATTCCGATGCGTTGATAATCCCGAAGCCATAAATCCTATGCCAGTATGGCATGTTAATTATTTGTGTAGTATGTGAATCCATTCAAGGCTAAATTTAGACCATAGAGGTCCTTCAACTCAAGGACGAGTTGAAACTATTTCGATCCATTAAGTTTTAGTGGACGTTGTAATTTTTGTCAGATTCCATCGACCATAACTCTCTATATATGTTGAATTAGAGAGCGTACTATGTGTCAAATGATAGGTCTTTGAGTTATCTTTCCAACGATACCAATTTTGCTAAAATCCGACACCCGAGCAAGAAGTTATGACCTTTCAAAGTAGTAGGCGGCGCCTATGTAAACATAGGCGATAGCATA
>NW_025878644.1:0-1041 GCF_002878395.1 Capsicum annuum
TCTATCTTCATCTAGTACACCAGTACTAAGGTTCAAGAATGATAGTCATGATGGGGCGCCATGATCCAAAACCTAGGGTAGTGTGAGCAGTGGTTGTACTCATCCGCTTTGCAAAGAATATGGTAGACATCACCTAGGTACATGTAGAGCTGGTAGTGATATATGTTTTGGATATGGAAAGCCAGGCTATAGGATGTGGGAGTGTATATTTATGGCTCAGAGGGGAAAAGATATACGCCAACATGGTCAGCCCAACTGGCCTTCAGTTCAGTCCGGTCGCCCCAATCGGTAGGGTGCCACTTTCTGTTCCGTCAGTGGGCAACGCCCAAACAGGCTTTATGCACTTCACTCCAGAAAAGATCAGGAAGTTTATTTTTATACAGTCACTGGTATGTTACATATCTCCCATTTATAGATTTTATCTTATTAGATTTGGGAGCTTCTCTGTCTTTTGTAACTCCTTACATAACGGTCGATTTCAAAGTCAGATTGAAAGCCTTAACAGAATCTTTCTTAGTCTCTACCCTAGTAAGTCAGTCTATCATAGCCCGATGGTTATACAGGAACTATCCAATTATGATATCTCGGAAAGTCAGGCCTTCAGATTCTAGTAGTAATGTCAGTATGTATACACAAGCAGTGGGAGGGAATGATGCGCAACCCATCTTTACCTCAGTGCAAAGTTTTGTACTTTAGTTATCATGATTTTTACTCATGCCTTATATGTCAGCTCTATGATCATAACCCATATTTATGCACGTTAACAAAAATCATGTATGCTTACAGTTCTTAGTATAAGGAGTTCCAATTCACTCAGTGTTACGAATCATGTTCCATGAATACAGAAACTCTGAACTTAAGTCATGCAGTTTATGACTTCTGCACTCATACATTATAGTGTGTTCAGTTCCCATGATTTATGCTACGCTCCTAAGGATTAGCTAGATTCAGATTTATAGCTTGTAAATCCTTAGTTAGACCTCTTGATAAATCCATGATGTTAATATTCTATTCCTCAGGCCTCAGTGAGTGTCGAGTTTA
>NW_025878645.1:0-1014 GCF_002878395.1 Capsicum annuum
CATTATTTGTCTAATTCGGTTTCTATAATTAATTTCATTATTTAGGTTTTCTTGGTTTTCTCTAGTTTTTCTAATATATTCTAACATTTTCTTTTAATCTGAATAATATCCTTCTGGGTAAATTTCTTCGTATAACTGTTCTAGACAATTTGTAGTTTCAATTTCATAGTTTATTACTTTTGCTAATATTATTTTCTTGATATCTATAATTTCTATGTTTTTAAGTATATATAATATTAAAACTTTAAGATAATCTAAATGATCTATTTTTAAAATTGGTTTTATTATAATATTTTGTAGTTGTTTGTTTTAGCCTTAGTAGTTTTTGCATATTTTTATTAAGAAATTTTATGTCTTTGTTTTCCATGTATTTATTTATATTTATTTTTATCTGTTTTTCTAGTAACTGCATATTTTTTATATCTTTTTCTAAAAATTTTATGTAACTTATCATCGTAAGTATTTATAAGAGTAGTTAGGTAGTTGTGGTATATAATTTATTCTAGTCATGTAATATTTACCAAAAGCTTTTTCTAATATTATTTTTCTTATATCTGCTACTTTTATATTTCTAAGTGCATACAAAATCAGTATCTTGAATTTATCTACCATCACATCAGATATATTATCATTCATTTTCATAAAATTGCTTTTTTCAAAATATTTCCTTCAACCATGTACATAAAATATAGTCATCTTAGCTTACTATATACTAGATTATTCTTAAATAATATGTTCTTCCGTCACTATTAACATGGTAATCCAGATACTTTTTCCCTTAAACAGCGCCTCTACTCTGGTTACTCCCCGCCACGGCTTCTTGCCTCATTGGTTTCACCTTTAGGATGGCATAGTCCTTAGGGATATTTCTCCGTTTCCTCTTTGTTAATAAACTTCTTAACATATTATTCTTCGAATAATTCTACTATAAAGTAACTAATATGAATTTATTTTATCATATCATGATTGTTGGGAATTATGAAATTAGCTATTCATAATCATAAATAGATATAC
>NW_025878646.1:0-3622 GCF_002878395.1 Capsicum annuum
AGCATGCATCACTCAAAAGATTTTTTCCATATCATCTAAGAACCCTTGAGGATCCTTCTTGACCTTGGAACCAGTGAAAGTCGAAGGACTCAACCTCATGAACTGTCCAACCCTTGTGGCCTCAGAAGAAGGAGTGATAAGAGCAACACACTCAGACTGGTGCGACTGGGAGGCCACCAACTTAGTAAGAAAATGAATTGACTGGCAAAACTCTGCATTACACAAGTCACCCAAAAGGGTTCAAGGAGGACAAGAAGGAACTGGTGGAACTCCACGAGGGCAATCAAAAGTAGGGATCCTCGACCAGGTTTGTACCCCATAAGCAGGATGAGTTTTGTCCATGTTGTCCTCAAGCGGTACAGAGGAGTTTCCACGAGCATTAGGTCTTCTAGGAGGTGTGATGTGAAATGCAAACAAAAGGGGATTAGGGGAGATTTCTGTAACACCCCGTACTTAATTACGTGCATTAGTCATTGTTATATGTGTTGGGGTATATGTATTGATCCTAAGTTAGGTATATATGAGTTTAAGTATGAGTATTGATTATTTTGAGATGGTTTCAAGTGTATAGTTTGATTATAGGTGTATAGGAATCGACTTTATTTATATCGGAATTTTCCCGTCGATGGTTCCATACGAAGGTTATTGAATAAGCTTTCCAACGATATAAAGATTTCCAAAAACGGATAAGTTTCGGATATAAGCGAGCTCGTTCAAAACTTTAAAACGGTGGCCGGGATGTGAACAGTAAAATGTGCAGGAAACTACTGAGGCCTGCCAGTTTCTTGGGTCAACTTTGAACGATCATAACTCCCTCAATATAATGAACTGGTTGAGCTACCATATATCAAAAGAAATATCTTTGAGTCTTCTTTCCAATGAAATTGGTTTCATCCAAATCCAACATCTGAGTAAGGAGTTATACTCGTTTTACTTCAGCCTCTCAAAACAGATTTTTAGGGTCAACTTCAAACGATCATAACTACTTGTACAGGACTAACTGGGTGGATTAATTTATATTAAATGAAATACCTTTGAATTATCTTTCTAACGATACCAATTTCACCCAAATCCGATATCGGAGCAAAGAGTTATGGCCGATTTACTTTAGCCTATCAAAACAGTCCACCATGGACAGATTCGGATTTACTTAAATTTTTAAGGGCAATATGGTCATTTTCCATCACCTCATGGACGAAAATTGGTCATTATATACATATACTTAGCCTTATATCCACCATTTATCATCCAAATCATTGAAGAATAAGAAACCCTAGCCTAAGTTCAACTCCAATTATCTTGTGATTCAACCGTAGAAAATCCAAATTGATTCCGTAGTTGTGTTCACCATCTCAAGGGCTTCGAGAAGCACCCCTTATTTGTGCCAACAGGACTTCGAAATCAAAAGGGACATTTTTTTTGGTAAGGATGTAAATTATGTTGGTGTTATTTATATGGATATGTATATATATATATATATATGCATGTGAGCATAAGAAGTATGTTATTTGATTGTTGTTGAAAGATGATTGGAAATGATGTTGGATTATTCTTGTGCATGGTTGGATTATGTTAAATTGTGAAGGAATTTGGGGTGATGATGTGGTATTGATGATGTGGTATTGAGATGATGATTATATACATATACACACATAAACCTATTGTTCAAGTTGGTTTTTGGAATGTTTTGCAAATATTGGTAGTATGGAATTATGGAAGAGAATTGTGGTGTTGGGTTGCTAATACTAGATGCCAAACATTTCATTGTAGATAAGTGATTTGTAAAGGCGGGAAGTTGTGTTGAATTGGTAGCTGAATCTACAACGAGGTATGTAAAGCATACTCTAACAATGTTCTTTGGCATGAAAACACCAATGTTCCATCAAGTAAGATTCCGAGGTTGTCCAAAAACATGTATTGTTCTACGTTACCAACGAAGTTGTTTCCATCCTATAAAGTGTCAAAATGTTCATTGATATACCAAAAGGCTCTTATTTCATTGTTGTGATATTGATGATTCTGAAACATATTGTTGATGTACCAATGAGTCCTTATTACATCGTTATTGTATAGAAGGTCTATTACTTGGTTCCTATTGATGTATCATTGTTTCAAGGTATCAAAAATGTGGTGACGATCGAAATAACAATCTCAAAGATTAATTGAACTAAGTGATGAAAGTTCTCTCTTATCGGGTGGTATCCCAGGGGCATAAGCCTAGCATGGGTCGATCCCTATTTCATGTGTTTATGGGTGGTATCCCAGGGGCATAAGCCTAGCATGGGTCGATCCCAGTTGATATGTACTGGAGGCATCCTAATGGTCACAGTACAGTACAGTAATGATTACAAAGACGATAAGAACGAAGGTAAAGTGATTGAATAAATACAATGTACAGGTTGTCACAAGTTCTAGTAAGTGTGGTCCACTCCTATTACGACTTATTCACTTGTTTCTGATTTCTATTGAGCTCCTATATCATATGTGATTATTTACAGCTTTACATACTCAGTACATATTTCGTACTGACGTCCCTCACGGGGGACCTGCATTTCATGCTGCAGGCACAGGTACCTCAACTCATACACCGCACAAGTAGGAGCCAGGTCATACAGCTATTGTTGGTGAGCTCCAGTTTGCTTCGGAGCTTTCCGAGTCGGTTCCTTATGTTTTGTTATTTTACATGAGTCACGTGTGGGCAGGGGGTTTGTCCCGACCCTAGTTATGTCATGTATATCCTAGAGGCTTTGTAGACATAAGGAAGGGTAAAGTCATGGAAGTTTATATAGTAACGTTATATTTGTATATGTGGCGGCCCCGACGGCCAAGTATTATATATATATATATTTGTGCGTGTTGTGCTGATACAGGTAATTAGACCTTTCTATATGCAACGAAGTGCTGTCCAATTTTTTTGGTGACATGTAAGTGAAAGTACAGGTATTTGAACGGGTTCTCCCGGGCCTTCTCGGCTTCGGGTGCCAGTCCGGCCCGATGGGATTTTGGGGCGTGACAATTTCAACATCCAAGAATCTATAGCCTGTAAGTAGAACACAAGGAAGGGAAATATTCCTAAATGCCTTGTAGCCTCTCCCTTATAAATGTGGCGCACTACACACCCATAAAAGAGATTCTACTTGACACGGCTTTGTGGACACCCAATTGACCATGAACCTAGGCTCCGATACCAAGCTTGTCATGACCCAAATTTGAGCCTGGCCGTGATGGGTATCTCAAGTTTGTCGAAGACCAGAGATCACCCCCTTTGCCTATCCAAATAGAACACAATACAGGTAGCAGCGAATGAATTACAAACATATAACAAGATAAGTGGAGTTTCGAACATATAACAAGAAAGGCAACTCAGAAAAGAATTTAAGAAGTTCAACATCATCCCAATCCACAGTAATCCACAAAGCCTCTAAATAGACCAAGAACAATCTAAGTTGGGACATGCCCCCAAAGATAGCCAAAAGAATCCAATAAAAGTAGTTGAAGACATAAATTACATAAGACCTCAAAGTGTAAACCCTTTCTAATAATAGAAGCTCACCACTTCAAAGTTGACTGATGACAACCCAAAAATCCTATAATTGTGCAGGAAAAATAGAAGTGTCTTCGG
>NW_025878647.1:0-1203 GCF_002878395.1 Capsicum annuum
TTCGGGTTGTCATAGAGGTATGCATGGGAAGTATAAGGTTATGAGCTAGTTCTCCTGGGCCTCCTCGGTTACGGTTGCCAGTCCGCCCCAATAGGATTTGAGGCATGATAAAAGTGGTATCAGAGAAGTTCGTCCGAGTGAGTCTACAAAGCCGTGTCTACGTAGAGTCCTGTTTATCGGTGTGTCGTGCACCGCATCTATAAACAGGAGGCTATGGACATTTAGGAATTGTTTCTTTTCTTCATGTCTTAGATTGTGCGATAGAGCCTATATTGTATATGAAGTCATAGTTGACCACTGAAGCCGTTTGTTTCTCTTATTATAGTAATGATTCCGGTTACCAGAAGTAAGAATACCGATAAACAAGTAGATGTAGCTGTCGGAGAGGGGACTAGTAAGTCACCCACTATACCAGCTAATCAAAGTGAGGCTCCAGCTGAGCATGCATCAGAAACTTCTTCCACTGGGGGAGCAGAACTATATCTCCAGAGCCACCTATTAATGTTGTTGATCAAGATCTTAGAAATGCAGTGCAACTTTTGACTCGTATAGTTCCTGGGCAAGCTCAAGGGCAAGCCATTCCTACCACGGGTCCTAGTGGTACAGATAGGGCGGCTAGCCTTCGAACACAGGATTTTCTTAAGATAGATCCTTCCACTTTTACTGGATCAGATCTTAACGAGGACCCACATGACTTTATTGATCAAATTCAAAGGGCCTTAGATGTTATGCATGTAATGGGTAGAGAGACAGTATAGTTAGCGGCATATAGATTTAAAGAAGAGGCTATATATTGGTACGAGGACTGGAAATGATCTAGGGGTATTGATGCAACCCCAGCTACTTGGAAAGAGTTCAAAGAGGCATTTCTTGATCATTATTTTCCATTCGAGATTCATCAGGCCCGTGCAGATCAGTTTTTAAATCTTCATCAGGGGAATATGAGAGTGAGAGAGTACAGTCTCTGATTTAATTCCTTGTCGAGATATGCTCCTAATGTTGTAGTTACTATGGATGAAAGAGTTCATCAATATGTGGATTGGCTGGATCCATATCTGGTTAGAGATTGTACTATTGCCGCTTTGAACAAAGATATGGATATAGCGAGGATCCAAGCTTTTGCACAGAAAATGGAAGATCAAAGGTAGAGGAGAAGACACAAGAATTAGAAAGAGGATATTCCAAGAGGGCCAGATCTACAAG
>NW_025878648.1:0-6140 GCF_002878395.1 Capsicum annuum
TTTAAGTAGTAAGCCTTAATTACACCATAAAGGGTGTCACTTTAACCCTCTTATACTCCAATTACATTCACATGCCATGCATATTCATACAACATCCTCCAATATCAAGTTTGGATTTATTTATCCTTCCAACCAATCCATTAAACCAAATTGAGCCACAGACACAAATAATCATCAATTCAATAGTATATCACCATATCCACCTTCCATAACTCAATTACCATATCCACCTTCCACAATTCAATACAATCAAACCATGTAAAATAGTCCATAACCCTATTTCCATCACCTTTCAATAACAACCAATACATATAATCCTCTATCACACATATACATATGGAAAATAACAAAGGAAAACAATATTCATACCTTAGAACTCACCTCTTGATTATGCAATCCTATTTGCACAAATAATAGGTGTCGTTCGAAGCTCTCGAGATGACAAACACAGTTATCGGATTACTTTGGAATTTCTACGGTTGAATCAAAAGTAATTTAAAGGTCAAATTTGGCTAGGGTTTGTTCTTTCTCAATGATTGATGATGAAAATGAGTTTATAAACTCATATACATGTATATATACACATATTCCCGTCCATAATATAATAGAAAATGACCAAAATGCCTTTAAAATTTAAATAATGTCAAATCTGTCCTTTGATGGAATGTTTTGATAAGCTAAAGTAGATCGACCATAACTCTTTGCTCTGATATTGTAGTTGGGTGAAATTGGTATCATTGGAAGGATAATTCAAACGGATTTCATTTCATATAAAGTAGGCCACCCAGTTCGTCCTGTACAAGGAGTTATGGCCGTTTGAAGTTAACCCTAAAAATCTGTTTTGATAGGCTGAAGTAAAACGAGTATAACTCCTTACTTAGATGTTAGATTTGGATGAAACCAATTGCATTGGAAAGAAGACTCAAAGATATTTCTTTTCATAGGTCGCAGCTCTACCAGTTCATTATATTAAGAGAGTTATGATCATTCAAAGTTGACCCAAAAATTCGGCTGGCCTCAGTAGTTTGTGTGCAGGAAATTTTCCTGCACATTTACTATTCCCAAATATCCCGGCCACCGGTTTATAGTTTTGAACGTGCTCAATTATATCCGAAACCTATCCATTTTTGGAAATCTGTATATCGTTGGAAAGCTTATTCAATAACCTTCTCATGGAACCATCGACAGGCAAATTCCGGTATAAATAAAATAAAAAAATTAATTAATTCCATATAAATAAGACCAATACACGTACTTGAATATGAGGTGTTACATACTTCCCCCATTTAGGACATTCGTCCTCAAATGTTAGCGTAGTTATTCAACCAAAACAAGTTCAAGTCCATCATTAATATTCACATCATCACATAAATACTATGCATATATATATAAAAAAAAAACTTACTTGTTAATGTTCTAACTCCGTTTCTTGAACTTCCCCTTCATCTTTGAACAAATGAGGGTACTTAGATTTTATTGCTTCCTCAGCTTCCCATGTAATCTCTTTCCTTTGATGATTTCTCCAACGTACTTTCACAGATGCTATCTCTTTATTTCTCATCTTCTTAATTTGGCGATCTAGAATAGCAATAGGCACTTCCTCATAGGTAAGATCTTCCGCAACTTGCACATCCTCAGTAAAAGTGATATGTGATGGATCTCCGATGCACTTTTGAAGCATTGACACATGAAATACTGGATGTACTGATGAGAGTTCTTGGGGTAGCTCTAATTCATATGCAACTTGTCCAAACCTTCGAGTGATCTTATACGGGCCTATATAGCGTGGACTCAACTTCCCTTTCTTGCCAAATCTCATTACCCCTTTCATTGGTGATACCTTCAAAAATACCCAATCACCTATAGAAAACTCTAGCCCTCTCCTTCTACTATCCGCATATAACTTATGTCGACTTTGGGCTATTTTTAGTCATTGTTGAATTACTTTAACCTTCTCTATATCTTGATAAACAAGATCCTATCCGAACAAAAGAGTTTCACCCACTTCGAACCATCTTATTGGTGATCTACACTTTCTTCCATATAAAGTTTCATATGGTGCCATTTTGATACTTGAATGATAGTTATTATTGTAGGCAAACTCAATAAGAGGTAAATGATCATCCCAGTTGCCCTTAAAATCTATTACACAAGCTCGTAGCATATCTTCAAATATTTGGATGGTACGTTCTGCTTGTCCATCTGTTTGAGGGTGAAAAGTTGTACTCAACTTCATTTGTGTTCCCAAAAACCTCTGAAAAGATTTCCAAAAGTTTGCGGTAAATTGGGTTCCCCGATCTGATATAATAGAGATTGGCACTCCATGTAATCGGACTATCTCTTTAATGTACAGCTTCGCATACTCTTCAACTGTGTAAGTGGTCCTAACTGGTAGGAAATGTGTGGATTTGGTAAGTCTATCAACAATCACCCATATAGAATCAAACTTTCGGGATGTACGAGGTAAACTAATAACGAAATCCATGTTGATCATGTCCCACTTCCGGCTTGGAAGATCAATGCATTGCATATAACCTTCGGGTTTTTGGTGCTCAACTTTAACTCTTTGACAATTTGAACATTCAGCTACAAATTCTACAATGCTCTTCTTCATGTCATTCCACCAATACATATCTTTCAAATCTTGATACATTTTGGTTGATCCTGGATGAATGGAATACCTTGAACAATGTGCCTCTGTCATAATTTTCTTTCTTAGCCCATCTATATCCGGCACACACAATCGGTTTTGGCACTGAAGTACTCCTTCTCGCGTAAGCTCAAATGCCTTGGTTGCACCACTCTGAACGTTCTCCTTAAGCTTTAATAAAATAGGATCTGCATATTGCTTCTCTTTCACTTCAGCTACTAATGAAGATTTCGCAGCATTATGTACAATAAGCTCTTTATTCGGAGTTTCAAGAAGGCGAACTCCCAAACTAGCTAACTGGTAAAGATCTTTAATCATCTCTCGCCTTTCTATAGGCACCATCATAGCCTTACGAATTAACGCATCAGCTACCATATTTGTTTTCCCTGGATGGTACAAGATATCAACATCGTAGTCTTTTAATAGTTCAAGCCATCTCCGCTGCCTTAAATTTAGATCCTTCTAATTAAAAATATATTGCAAGCTCTTATGGTCAGTATATATATCAACATGAACCCCATATAAGTAGTGGAACCATATCTTTAAAGCAAAAATAACTACTGCCACCTCAAGATTGTGTGTAGGATAATTTTTCTCATGTGACCGCAATTGTCTAGAAGCATATGCTATTACCATACCACGCTGCATCAATACACATCCTAAACCAATTCTGGAAGCATCACAATACACTGTATACCCTTCGGTGCCTTCTGGAAGTACCAACACGGGTGTAGAAATCAACTTGTTCTTTAAATCTTGAAAACTTTTCTTACAGGCATCATTCCATTGGAATTTGGATGCTTTATGGGTTAGCTTGGTTAAGGGTGCTGAAATAGAAGAAATGTCTTCAACAAACCTTCTATAATAACCGGCCAACCCGAGAAAACTACGAATCTCCGTAGGCGTTGTGGGCCTTGGCCAGTTCTTCACAGCTTCTATCTTTTGAACATCAACCTTTATCCCTTCACTAGATACAATATGACCTAAAAATGCCACCGACTTTAACCAAAACTCACATTTAGAGAACTTTGTATAAAGCTTACAATCACGAAGAGTCTGTAATGCCTGTCATAAGTGATTGGCATGGTCCTCTTCTGATCTAGAATAAACTAGAATATCATCTATAAAAACTATCACAAATACATCCAAGAATGGCTTAAACACCCTATTCATCAAATCCATAAAAGTTGCGGGTGCATTTGTTAGCCAAATGACATAACTAGAAACTCATAATAACCATACCGTGTTCGAAAAGCTGTCTTGGGTATATCCTTCTCTTTGACCCTCACTTGGTGGTAACCTGACCTCAAATAAATCTTAGAAAAGCACTTGGCGCCTTGTAACTGATCAAATAAATCATCACTTCTTGGGAGAGGATATTTATTCTTAATAGTCACCTTATTCAATTGCCGATAATCAATACACATTCTCAGCGAGCCATCTTTTTTGCGCACAAATAACACTGGTGCTCCCCAGGGGGACATACTAGGCCTTATGAATCCCTTCTCTAGGAAATCTTTCAATTCTCATAATTCTGCTAGGGCCATTCTATACGGAGGAATAGAGATTGGTTGGGTGCCTGATATTACATCAATACCAAACTCTACTTCTCATTCAGGAGGCAAACCTGGAAGATCTTCAGGAAATACATCAGAAACTTTATTTACCACCGAAACAGCGTGAAGAGTTGGTGGCTCCGCTTCTGTATCCCTTACTCTAACTAAATGATATATGTATCTCTTGGAAATCATTCTTCTTGCCTTAAAATAAGAAATAAATCTACCTCTTGGTGCGCCAATTTCACCTTTCCATTCAAGGACTGATTCATTTGGAAAATGGAAATATACCTTTTTCGTGCAGCAATCAATTGTGGCATAACAAGACGTCAACCAGTCCATACCCATTATAACATCAAAATCTACCATTTCTAACTCCACAAGATCAGCCATCGTATTACGACCACAAACAGTTACTATGTAATTTTGGTAAACCCTTCTAGCTATAATAGATTCCCCAACCGGTGTGGACACTTCAAATGGCTTAACTAACAGTTTGGGTATTCTTTCGAACTTTCCAGCAACCAATAGAGTAACATAAGATAATGTAGAACTGGGATTAATTAAGGCATATACATCGAATAAAAAGATAGACAATATACCCGTAACCACATCTGGGGAAGCCTCTAAATTCTGTCGATCCGCTAGAGCATACGTACGATTTTGAACCCTGCTAGAACTTGTGGCTCCTCTATCACCTCTAACACGACCTATTAGTTGTGCACCCCTTCCTGAATAAGGCATCGATGATGATGATGCAATAAATGACCCCGTAGGTCATGCCATACCCTCTATGCCCCTTCGTGGGCATTCTCTCATCATATGCCCCGACATACTGCACCAAAAGCAAACATTGGTCCTCAGCCGACATGCGCCCAAATGATACCTTCCACATTTATTGCATGGCTCTCGAGGAGGTCTCGATTGGCTCATATTTCCTTGCCCTTGGTACCCTACTGTCCGCAAACTCTGACTCTCACTTTTGTACCCAAATTGATTTTCTCTGGACCCTTGGAACTGTAGTGGGGCACTAGCTGCAGAATAAGAAGATAATGGCCTAGGTGGTCTAGCAGAAAACTGTGGTTTGAACCCTTCTTGGGATGCCATGAACTGCCCTGTAGATCTGGCCCTCTTGGAATATCCTCTTTCTAATTCTTGTGTTCTTCTCCTCTGCCTCTGATCTTTCATTTTTTGTGTAAAATCTTGGATCCTCTCTATGTCCATATCTTTGTTCAAAGCGGCAATAGTACAATCTCTAACCAGATATAGATCCAGCCTATCCACATATTGATGAACTCTATCATCCATAGTAGCTACAACATTAGGGGCATATCTCGACAAAAAATTAAATTGGAGACTGTACTCCCTCATGCTCATATTCCCCTGACGAAGATTTAAAAACTGATCTGCACGGGCCTGACAAATCTCGAATGGAAGATAATGATCAATAAATTCCTCTTTGAACTCTTTCCAAGCAGCTGGGGGTGCATCAATACCCCTAGATCGTTTCCAGTCCTCGTACCAATATATAGCCTCCCCTTTAAATCTATACGCTGCTAACTCTACTGTCTCTCTACCCGTTACATGCATAACATCTAAGGCCATTTGAATTTGATTAATAAAGTCCTATGGGTCCTCGTTAAGATCTTATCCAGTAAAAGTGGGAGGATCCATCTTAAGAAAATCCTATGTTCGAAGGCTAGCCGCCCTATCTGTACCACTAGGACCCGTGGTAGGAATGGCTTGCCCTTGAGCTTTCCCAGCAACTATACGAGTCAAAAGTTGTACTGCATTTCTAAGATCTTGATCAGCAGCATTAATAGGTGGCTCTGGGGATATAGTTCTCCTCACCCTTATTTCTTCCAGAGTGGAAGAAGTTTCTGATTTTGGAGCCATCACATTTATTAACAAAACACCACCTTGACTGTACATTA
>NW_025878649.1:0-1624 GCF_002878395.1 Capsicum annuum
CCAATTTTCCAAAGTAGAGGGGTAAATTTAGCCCCAAAGTATGACAGTGAGGGTAAATTTGACTACAAAGTATGACGAATGGTATATTTAGCCAATTTCTCAAAGTAGAGGGGTAAATTTGACCCTTTTCCCTTAAAATTTTTAACTTTTGCAAAGTAGAACATATTTAATTCCAAGATATCACATAATATATATAATCAAATAGCTATCAATTTATTGACTAACAATTATAAAGGTAAGCATTCAGTAACCCCTCGAACTATGACTAAAGTTGCTACGATAACTCCAACTTCACAAGAATTTTATTACCCCCGAACTATTTTTTAGTGCATTTTGTCACCTGTTTGTGTTGATGTGGCACCTTTATTACATAAAATGTGGTCCACGTTAAAATTATCACGTCAGCTAAAGGTTGACAAAAAGTGAAACGTCGGCTAAAAAGGATGACAAAAATACGTCAAAATTTAGTTTAAGAGGTTACAGGACCTCCGTGAAGTTGGAGTGTGTCTTAATTTAGTTAAAGGGTAACAACCAAATCGGTGTGCTATAGCCTACACTTTTTGGGTGGGCCCAGGTTCCGAGCGTGATTTTAGTTTAAATCGATCGGATTGTCCTAGGCAGGATGACGAGCGGCCTAGTGTGGTCCATTGGGGTTGTTTGGGTGGTCAAATGGGCAGAACGGTGTGAATGGGCCATTTTTGGGTCAAATTGGTGTGATATATCCCACAGTTTTTGGGTGGACACGGGTGCCGGGTGTGATTTTGTCCGAAAATCTACCGGGCTTCCACAGGCAGGCTTGGGGGCAGCCTAGTGTGGGTCATTGGGTTGGGCGGGGCGGTTTGGGTGGTCAAACGGGTAAAACAGCGTGAACGGGCCATTTTAGGGTCAAATCGGTGTGCTATAGCCCGTAGTTTTTTGGGTGGGCCAGGCGTTCGAGCGTGATTTTGTTTGAAAATTAATCGGGCTACCCCAGGCAGGCCGTGGAGTGGCTTAGTGTGGGCTATTGGGGTGGGAGGGGCGATTTGAGTGATCAAACGGTGCGAATGAGCTATTTTTAGGCAAAATCAGTGTGCTATTGCTCTCGACTTTTAGGGTGGGTACGGGTGTCGAGCGTGATTTTGGCTGAAAATCGATCGGGATGCCCCAGACAGGTTGGGGAGTGCCCTAATATGGGCCATTAGGGTGGGCAGGGCGGTTTGGGTGGTCAAACAGGCGAAACGGCACGAATGGGCCAAATCGGCGTGCTATAGTCAGGGTTTTCGGGGTAGGCCTTAGGACCGGACGTGATTTTTGCCAAAAATTGATCGGGTTGTCCTAGGCAGGCAGGGGAGCGGCCTAGTGTGGGCCATTGGGTTGGGAGGGGCAGTTTGGGTGGTCAAACAGGCGAAACGGCGGCGAATTGACCATTTTTGGGCCAAATCGGTGTGCTGTAGCCCACGATTTTTAGGGTGGGTCTGGGGTCCGAGTGTGATTATGGATGAAAATCAATCGAGTTGTCCCAGGCAGGCTGGAGAGCAGCTTAGTGTGGGCCATTGGGGTGGGCGGGGCGGTTTGGGCGATCAAACGGGCAAAACGACGCGTCAGGCCAAATGGTTGTGCTATATCCCAGGATTTTCAGGGTGGG
>NW_025878650.1:0-2709 GCF_002878395.1 Capsicum annuum
TTTTGAAACTGAAGGTATTTTTGTTCCTCTGTTGGCATAATTTATATAGGAACTAAGTTGTGCCTTCTACGTCTTAATTTGTGGGTTCTAAACTGAACTTTTGTCGATAAACGACATACCATTTAAGGCATAACTTGTGGGTTATGAAATGAAAGTTTGCATCTCTTTGCATACGACAACATATTTGGTGAAATTTCACTAGTGAGGTCGTTGCATAAGTTTTGTTAAAATTAAGTTATGTCGTTCTACTATAATATTAAATTCAGTATCGAAATTCAATTCTTCTTTTATGGCAAAATTTGTCGGTTTTGAAACTGAAGGTATTTTTGTTCCTCTGTTGGCATAATTTATATAGGAACTAAGTTGTGCCTTCTACGTCATAATTTGTGGATTCTAAACTGAACTTTTGCCAATAAACGACATACCATTTAAGGCATAACTTGTGGGTTATGAAATGAAAGTTTGCATCTCTTTGCATACGACAACATACTTGGTGAAATTTCACTAGTGAGATCTTTGCATAAGCTTTGTTAAAGTTATGTTATGTCGTTCCACTATAATATTAAATTCAGTATCGAAATTCAATTCTTGTTAACGGTAGAAAGTTATACATTCTCATAAGAAAACTTTTTAGTGAATTGAAGTTATTAATTGCTATAGCTTGTTCTAGAGGCTCAAAATCAAAAATCAAAATATCCAAACCAACTAATTCAAAACCAAATTGCAATCCAACTTGAACTTATTTGAATTGTAATATCTTCAATCCAAAAATTGAAAGTCCAAATTTACTTGTTCTAACATTTTATATAAAAGAAATGTAGAATGTTTATGCATTGACAATGGTCGATATAATATTGATTCCCTCCAATGGTTCGAAGCACAATCAATTGCTATAATAGAACAAAGTGATATTCGTAATGCTTCATGCTTGGCTGCCGCCTACTAGCATTAATTGTCAACTGTGACACCAATCATTAGTTATTAAATTGAATAATTAAACAACATATGCAAAATGAAGTCATACAAATTTGATATAATTTTTTTTAAAAATAGTTTTCATCTTTCACTTCTCGAAAGTTCACGTAAAATTAGATTCAATGAATTTGATATTTTAAATACGAAAAGTATTATAAATTGAACTTTTTCAAATATATCTTAATATATTAGTTAAACTTCACATCTATTATTTGATTCGCAAAAAGAAAATTGTCATAAATATGTTGAAACGATGATGTTAATGTTACAAATGAGATATAAGGAAGGTGAGATGTACACAAACCTTAACAAAATAAGTTGAAGATAATATTAAATTATGGGTGTGTTTGGTATGGAGCTCTCATATTTGGTTGGACAAAATTTATGAAAAATATTTTCTCTAGAAAAAAAAAAAACTCCTTAAAAATAATGAAAATAATTTTCTTATTGAAAACAGAAAAAATAAGTTTTGTAACTAACATTATATATTTATTGTATTCTCTCACACAGGAAATGACTCGCAACCCTACGTCTTGATCATCCCACGCCCGCCACTCTTGAGGTCCTGCCCCCTTGCACCTCTATAATTTTTTGCTAGTTTATATATAAATATTCTTGAGATAATATTTATTTTACTTACATACCAAAAATTAAAAAATAAGTAAGTAGTCAACTTATTTTGCAAGCAAAACATTTTCCATAAAAAAATAATTTCCTTAGTACATACATGTCTATTCTACATGGTAATGAAATCACTTTATATAATTTAAGTAAAAAGTAATATTTGTAATAATACCAAACCATAATAAAGGAAAAAAAACTTGTGGATGCAATATTCTTATGTCCACCCACTTTTTTGTGATGGCTAGGATTTCTGTGTACTGTAATAACTATGAGCTCCTTTAGCACAAGGTGAAAAAAAAAATTTCACCTGCTATTTAAATGACCAAAATGTCCTACAAGCATATGCTCTTGCATATTCACCTTTAACAATTTTCCTTCAAATATTATATGGAAAATGAATTTGCTCTTTTTCTTTGAAAAAAAATCTAAAATAATTCATGTTTTAGCCATGTAAATTGTAGTGGAATGGTTGAAGTTTCTTTATATTTAATCAAAGGTGTAGGGATCGAGTCCATGAAAATGAAAAAAAACTCTATAAGAAACTTGGTGCAATGCAAATACGCATAGGCAATTGAGTCGAATTTTTTGTAATCTTCTCTTTTGAATATTTTTATCCAATATAATTTAATTGAGTAATTTCTTAAAAAGTTAAGTCATAATTCTCTATTATATATGAGTATACTATATACATAAGTCAAAATCAAATAAATTATAATTACTAATTTAATGTATTGCGAGATACCAAATCAAACTCAAAATATCGAATCATACCAAATTAATTTAAAATAACGGCATAACATTTTTCAAAATATTATCCACCTGCATCGAAGGGTGCTCTTAAGATTTTAGATTCAAATTTCAGTAGAGACAAAAAAAATACAATGTGTTTCTTCGATTTATTCTATTCTTGGTAGACAGAATTATCTAATATTTATTGTTAATAGTAAGTGGAGGTACTATGCTAAATTTTAATCGAGATACAAGAAAACTGATTGAGACACCATAATTATTAAATAATAAATAAATAAATAAATAAACCATACCCTTCCATAGTTGGTAACAAGGTGAGGGTAAATTAGTCATTAGAATCACATGTGTGAGTGAGTGACA
>NW_025878651.1:0-4786 GCF_002878395.1 Capsicum annuum
GCCACCCTTAACAGGAACCTCATCAACTCCAGCCTCCTCTACTAGTTTTTCTCTACTTTGCATCGCTTGATCTAGATATGTTGTACCTTGATTTTCCCGAGACTAACCTCAAAAGAAGTATGTTGTGGTCAATGCCAAATATAGTAACCCAAATCAGGTTGGGGTCAAAACCACAGGGAAAATGTTGAACATTTTCTTAACTTAATGAAATTCATGAGCAGTGCGGAAAAGTTCATGAGCAGTCCAAAATAGCCAGTAGTCACCAAAATTGAATGCTTTGAGCTTGTAAAAAATAGAATATGAACACTAGGAGTGTATTCCTCTTGGCTTCTCAACTTTATAAGTTTCTCGTGCTCAACCCACCCATTCTAATACTCTTTCTGATCATGGGATTAGCAATATCCCAAATCAACCCCAAGTCAGTAGTATTTTAAATTCAACAAACTGGTCAATACTGGAAGTTCATGAACCCATATTGCCAAGCAAATCTAGGTGATCATGCATGGGAATGCCAAAAGTTGCTTCTCTCCACCCACTTCTTGGTCGCATATTTCTTATGCTAAGAACTCCCCCACATTAAACTCATAACCCGCCATAAAGTTGGCTATCAATGCCTCTCGAGCTAGACTGATCACGTTGTCCCTAGTAGTGGGACACGGTCTATGGCGGGTCAACGTCCACCAAGCTTTGGCTTTGAAGTGAAGGTGTTCTTTTCAATCTTCTTTGAAGCTACTCCTAGGCCACTGATCTGAGGTGGATTTATGATCTTTAGTATTATTATCCTAGCTTATTTATCCTTTTTTTGACCAGTTCTTATATGCTTTATGAGTGAATTATGACAAGTAGGGTAATCACCTATAAGTATTACCAAGCTACTATAAATTAAAATATCCAAATAAACCTCCAGTACTTTTTCCATAGTCTTCATCTTTGTCTGTTCCACAAGTAAGTCAATAAGCTTTCAAAACTTTGATCGAATACTACTCTATGTCCTAAAATTAAAGAAAGCATGGTTTCAAGTGATATTGTAAATGGTAATAACTTAACTCTATAACATTCTGCACTTTCACTTCATCATTGAAACTAAAGGAACTCAAATTAGTTCTAACTTCAAGACACTCAGTGTGATTCTTTTCCTTCCTTGCTATGACTCCAGTAATCAGTTTAACCACTAAAGGTAGCCCTTCACAATGTTGGGCTATTTCTTTTCCAACATTGAATATTTCATTAGGGAAAATCTCTTTTACAAATGCTCTTTTGTCTAATAATTCCTAACTTTCTCCCGGTCTTAGTAACAGAAGGTTAATAGGAATTATACCCGGAATGAATTTCCAAGAATTCATCCAACACTATAAATGCTAAATCTGGCCAAATAGAGACAAGGAAGTGGTATGAAATTGTCTTTGTATTGACCATTGATGCGTTGATCACTGGTCAAAGATCATAGTGGTAGTCAATCACGGAAGATGATTGAGAGGGGAGAGGGAGATGAAAGGGTGGCCGCTAAGGAGGACTAAAATGTATTAGGATTAGCGGGTGAATTGGGTCATTAACACTTTATTTGGATGGTGGTTTGTATGGTTTCATAATGTACAGTACTGCTTAATAATTGTTTTATTATTTTGTTTAATGGTAAGATATTGTATCATAACTGGTAAGTTTGCTAAAATGTCCTTAGTTGTTATAAATTTTAAATTTGTTAATAATTATTAATAAAATAATTTTCTTCCTACTAATATGTCACAAATTATGCCATGTAAATATATTATTTTGTTAAATTTATGTAAATTTTAAGAAAATTAATACAAGAGTAGATTAAAATAAATGTAATCAGACTCATTTTTAAGTAACAAATTTCATTTCCTTTTGGCTTTTTGAAATGTGACCGCCAACAACAAACACTGAGTTTGAATGCATATTTTGTGTATTCTACGGGTGTGTTCGGTATACAACAACAACAACAAACTCAGTGTATTCCCACATAGTGGGGTGTGGAGAGGGTAATACCATTACCTCTAAAGAAGTAAAGAGGTTGTTTCAGATGGACCCCCACTCGAGAGAAAGGACAGCCAACAAAGTCATAATTAAACGTGAAACAAGATGGAATAATAAAAATATGACACCCATAAATTAATACTATACACTAACAAACTAAAGGCATCCACCGCACCCAAACCCTCCTAACTAGAAGCTCCAACCTATGAACACAACCCTTAGACTACTAGCTCGACCACACCAAAGCTCTCCTAACTACTGGCTACGACTTACCCACACGTACTATCCCTCTAACCTAATTATCATCCTCCATACCTTCCTATCTTGGGTCATGTCCTAAGTAAACTATTACTACTCCATGTCATATCTGATCACCTTCCTCCAGTATTTCTTCGGCCTACCTCTACCTTGTCCTAAACCATCCAAAGCTAAACTCTCATACCTACGAAGAGGGAAATCTATTCCTCTTTTCATCACATGCCCTAACCATCTCAGTCTCACTTCCCACATCTTGTCCTCCACCAAAGAAACTCCCATCTTCTCCCCGATAGTCTTATTCCTAACCCTATCTCCCCTTGTATGACCAAACATCCAATGCAATATCCTTATTTCTGCCACCTTCAACTTTTGAATGTGGGAATTTTTGACTGGGAAACACTTCACTCCATACAGCATGGATGGATGGACTTTTACTTTGTAGAATTTTCCTTTAATCTTGGGAGGCCCCTTCTTATCACATAATACTCCCGAGATGGTCCTTCACTTTATCCAACCGGCCCCAATATGGTGAAATACATCATCATCAATCTTTCCATCCCTTGAATCATAGACCCAAGCTACTTATAATTATACCTCTTACAAATAACCTAGGAATCCAACCTAACTAACACTTTATCCTCCTGCCTTAAGTTATTAAACTTGCATTCCATGTACTCCATCTAGGTCTTACTCAACCAGAACACTTGAGACTCAAGGATTGTCTCCAAAACTCGAATTTATCATTTAACCCCCTCCCATATCTCATAAATCAATACTAAATTATCCTTAAATAGCATACATTAAAGAAAATGTCCTTGAATACGTCGCATCAACACATCTAACACAAAGTCAAATAAAAATGGGCTAAGAGTCAATCCCTGGTGCAACCCTGTCAAAATAAGAAAATGCTCTGAATCTCCTTCTGATGTCCTTACCCAAGTCTTCGCTCCATCATACATGTCCTTAATTGATCTGATATACGCCACTGGGACCCCTCTCACATCCAAGCATCTCCAAAATATCTTCCTAGGAATTTTGTCGTATGCCTTCTATAGGTTGATTAACACCATGTGTAAGTCCTTTTTCCTCTCCTTATACTTCTCGACCAGTCTCCACATCAGGTGAATTTCCTCTATCATCGAGCTATCAGGCATAAATTCAAATTGATTCTCTAAAATAGACATGTTCTTTCTCAACCTTTGCTCGACCACCCTTTCCCAAATCTTCATAGTGTGACTCAACGACTTAATGCCGCTATAGTTATTGCAAATTTGGATGTCACCCTTGTTTTTATTTAAAGGAATATTAGTACTCCATCTCCAAGCCTCAGGCATTTTTATAGCCCTAAAAATGTCATTAAATAATTCAGTTAACCACCTTAAACCTACCCCATCAGGCCCTGTATCCCTACCCTTTTGCATCCTACAAATAGATTCTTTGACCTCCTCAACCTTAAACGTCTACAATAACTAAAATCAATACCTTCCTTTGAGTGATCCAACTCCCCAAACACAATGTCTCTATCCCCCTCACCATTCAAAAGTCTATGAAAATATAACTTATCTTCTCTTAATGTGAACGTCCTCCACCAATATTCTGCCATCCTCCCCTTCAATGCACTTCACTTGATCAAGGTCATGACCCCTCCACTCCCTAGCCTTATCAAGCCTATACATCTTTGTTTCCCTATCTCACTCATATAATATCACATACACTCTCTCAAATGCTACTATCTTAGTTGCTGTAACTGCTAACTTAGCCCCCTTCTAGCTATCTTGTACTTCTCCCTATTCAACCGCTTATCTTTTTATCATTACTCTAAAAAAAATTAGAATAAGCCCCCTTCTTAATCTCCACTTTCTTCTTAACTTCTTCATTCCATCACCAGTCCCCTCGATGTTATCCAGCCCAACCCCTCAAGACACCCAACACCTTGCTAGTTGTCTCCTTTATGCAACTAGCATCCTTATCCTACATACTTTCACACCCCCTACACTCCCATACCTTTATTTTTGCCTCTTTTCCTTATCTTAAAATCACTAATCAGCATCAATCCAATTTACTTAACTCTAGGTCAACCCTCCCCGCCCCTCTTTTTCTTTCCCTTCTTGATAACCAAGTCCATCACCAGAATCCTATGATGGTCAAGAGATTCTAAATCAGAATGACCTTACAATCCTTACACGATGCGGTATCCCCCTTCGTAGTAGCAAAAAGTCAATATGAGTCTTGGCTATCACACTTCAGAAGGTAATCAGGTGACCCTTTTTCTTCAGAAAGCATGAATATGCTACCACCAACTCAAAGGTCCTCACAAAATCCATAAGAGTAACTCCCTCTTCATTTCTTTTTCCAAAACTAAAGCCTCCAAGCACATCGCTATAGTGTCTCGGTAATACCCCAATCTGCCAATTGAAATCCCCTCCTATTTAAATATTTTAAGAGCTAGGCACACCTCTCACCACCATATACAAAACTCCTAAAATTTCTTACCCTCATCCTCATCAAAGCCTATTTGAGGCATATAAGCGCT
>NW_025878652.1:0-4298 GCF_002878395.1 Capsicum annuum
TTTATCTTTTGTAAGTTTAATTTCTTTGAATGATGAATACAATTGTTTCTATCTCTTTCTATATCATGTGGAACTAAAACCCAGAACTGGGGTTTTGGGATCTATGATTATTCTTCCATGGATTTAATAGTTTGTTAGGGTTTGAGTGATTGTGGATCTATGATTATTCTTCCATGAATTTAGTAGTTTGTTAGGGTTTGAGTAATTGTGGGTACATCTTGATAATTCCTTTGTAATGATAGTTATCTATTGATTGTAAACAATAGATCTAGCCTTATGTTTGCTCGAACTGAGAAATAAACTAAAGGTAGTGAATTATCAACGAGGATTTAGGAAGGTTAATTTTCCATCTAATGATTAACGTTGTAACAAGATTAATCAACTCGAGATAAAATCAGTGTGAATAGAAGGTTTTCCTATGTTTGAGAGAATTATGGAGCACAACATCCAGGTAGGTTGAAAAACACTTAGATGGACTGTCGATACTGATAATTTGTTATTTCCCACAAGTCATGAGAATCCAGTACTAAAACTATTATTCAATGAGGGTTAATAATCATAGTGATCATAACCCTAGTTTTTCTCTATCATTGATTTGAACCATTGAAATTTTAGCTTTGAGTTTTGAAGCAAGTCTAAAATTTTATCAACCATTAAAAATCCCCTATTTTATCTTTTCGTATCATTTGTTTTGAAGTTAACTTATAGCTATAGTTTCAAATTAGTTTAATCACCACTCACATTGTTCGTCGTGGATTCGACCCCGACTTCAAAGTTGGGTAATTATATTGATGACGACCGCCTTACACTAAATTGATGTGTAAGCTGAGCATTATCAAAAATGGCACCGTTGCCTGGCAGCAATTTGGCAGATTGAGTTGGTTTGGAATTTTAGCTTACTGGCTTGAATTCAAACTTGTAAATATTTATTTGTAATTTTCTTTTATTTCTTGTGTTAGGTAGATTTTTATTTTAGTTTATTTATTATTATGGCATCTTAGAATGAATGTGAGTTTTATGGTTGGAAATCCTACCTTGATAATCCATGTCCATATTGTGATAGACCTTACCTTTGGCAAGATTGTAGATATGCTCCCCGAAGAGAGATGAGTGCACCATCTCTATCCTACTGGGAGGATGATTGTTCTTTATGTGGTGGTCAAGATGGACATTGGAGTGATTGTTTAATTGCCCCCTCCCCCCGTTGTGCTAACCCAAATTCTAGTTCTTCTTATGATTTTGATAGGTCTTATGGTTAAGAACAGAAAGAACGAAGCATCAAAATGAGTCGCATTGAAGCTATCTTTCAACAAATTTTGGATAGCCAGGAATAAATGCTTCAAGACATGAGGGAATGGAAAAAGGAAAGAAAAAGGATAGAGAAGATGGATATAGAGGTCAATCATTCAAATCACTTTTCAACATTATGTTTAGATAATATCCTGTCTGTAGAATTATTTAAAATAATGAAAGAGTGCGAAGATGAGGAGCAAGAATCCTGTATTGATGTTGAGCTTGATGATGAGCAACCCTCGGTGATTTTCCAACCAACCAAACCAATAATAAGAGATAATGCCAAGGTTGAGGAAATGGTGCTAGAGGCAAAAAAAGAAACTAAGCCAATCTCTTATAAAGACTCTAGCCCAATTTGGGGTGAAGAGGTCAAGAAGGATGCAACTATGAAATTAGGAAGAAGGCCTCACTTGAATCACTTTTCAATATTATGCTTGGTGGATATGATAAAAGTCGAATCACCCAATCAAATGATGAATTTTGAAAATGAGGAGAAAAATTCCGATATTTTAGAGTTTGTCTTTCCGAAAGGGTATAATACAACCCAAATCTTGAAGGCCAAGAAGCTTAAAGATCGATGCCCATTTAGTGTCTTTTTAAGATTCTCACTATTGCCAAATGAGACCACACAAAAGTTAAATGAAAAATTGGGTAAATGGTTCAAGTCTTCGAAGTGGCGTGATAGAACTTTCCTTTTCATGCTCTCACATTTGCCCAACGCACCTAAAAGATGTAAAGATCAAAATATGGGCCGAAGATTCAAATAGTCTAAGTGGAGGGATAAAGGATGAAGAACTTTCAAGGTATCTTGATGAATTCTGAGTAGTCAAGATAACCTAGTCGTGTCGTGACATTAAATCAATGCTGCTTGGGAGGTAACCCAAGGTATTTTATTGTTTGTATTTGTATTATGTGATTGACATCAGATCTCTGCACCTATGGTGCCACAGGTATATTTCTAACTCTCTTGTTTTAGTTTGATACATTGGGGACAATGCATGATTTTAAGTTGAGGGTGAGACTGCTTATGGGTGTTGATGTCCTCTTGGGGTTTTTGTTGCCTTACCTCTTTTCCCCGGAGTCTTGTTCCTTGTACATCCGGTATGTTTAGGTGTACTGTGTTTTGTTTTGTGATGTGTTGTGGTTAATTGGGAGAAAAATAAGTATCTGGGGCATTTGACATTTTTTTAATTATTTTTTTGTTGATTTTCGAGAATGATAAATACCTCTCTAATTGTCTATTTTGTAACTGTGTGATATGCATTTATATGCGACTACTGTGAATCTTTTTATGGCATTGGTATTAGGAAAATGATAATCATTGCTAACAATTGCATGAACTGGATAGGTAGTAGCTTGTGATGTACCTTTATGCCATGTGTTAGTGAGATACTACCTAGTTTCCATTGTGTGTTAAATCCAGAACTTGCCCGGTTGGTCTTGCCTTGGTTGTAGGAGAGTGGTTAGGAAAGGATCATAGGCCATTTTTTATATTAGTCCACTTTTAGCCTAAATAACCTTTCATGTTTGAATAATATCCCTTGATCCTGATTTTGAGCCTGAATTCCTATATCTTTTTTTGTTATCCCTATCACCTTCTCACTTGTATCACAATAAACCTGTTATGGCCCTGGTCTTCCTTGGGCATTGTGCACTTTGACTTACGCGAATCACCTAAGTTGAGGGTGGCTATCATAGGGGTGTGATGTAAAGAGAGTATGAATAAAGGTAAAAAAAGAATAAGAAAAGAAAAATTATGAAAAAAAGAAAATAAAAGACTAAATGACCGCATCCAACCTGAATTTGCTTCAATAAAGAAAGGGAGAAATAAGTTAAAGGTTGATAAGTGAGACCCCAAAAATAGTGTAGTGCCAAGGAGGCTTAGTCACTTTAACTATCCTTGCGTATCATACCATCCCCAAGCCTACATTACAAGCTAAAGAAAAGTCCTAGAGTGATCCTAGCTTAACTGTCTGAAAGCGTCGATGATGAAAATAAGGGCAAGCTTATGGTATTTGGCATACATTGACTGGAACTTCTTTCTAAGATTGAGCATCTCTTGACCATATCTACATTTACGTGCTTGGTTTCATATATGAGTAAAGAGGGACTTCTTTATTGTAAGGACACATCGGTTGCATTGCTTGCTACTTACTTTTTTGGGTAGTGTAACTTGTACATATGCATGGTTATTGTTGCTAATTTGATGCCATATTTTGATTCCTTTGTGTCACATTGTTGATCTTCATTGATATACACAGTTGGGTTTAAAGGTGATTGAAATTGGAGAGGGTAATGTGTTTTGGCAAAAATTGATAATCAACTGTTGTAGGTATCTTATGTTTCTCTTGGTTAAGCATCCTAGTATGGTGTTATGTAGTTGCTTGAGGACAAGCAATGGTTTTTAAGTTGAGGGTGTTGATGTGCTAGCCTTCTGTTAGCACATTTAAGACTTTTAACTTGAAATAATTGTAAGTTCTTAAGTAGCTACTGTTTTTTTTTTTATCATATTTCATGTGATTTTATAGAAAAGTCAGGATGCATGGAAATATATGAAAGATACATCAAGAAGGATGCTTTTTGGTGAAAATAATTGAGTTTTGAAAACTTGACCTGATGACATGGTCTGATAAGCTATCAAATCTCTGATAAGCCATCAGACATATCATCATATTGAGGCAGAGAGCAACAAAATGGAGACATGTCTGACGACATATCTGATATGTTATCAGATCTCTGATAAGCCGTTAGACATGTCGTCATACTGAAGAAGAACACAAGAAAATTGAAGTAGTTCTGATGACATTTTCTGATAAGTCGCCAGATTCCCTATAAGCCATCACATTTGGCGTCACACTGAAGAAGGTCTGACGACATTCTCTGATAAGCTATCAGCTTTGTAATAAGCTATCAGACATATTGTCAGCTAAAGGAGAAAAAGCTAAATTTTTAATTGCAATTTTTTCTTAAATTACGGATATAAATAGTGGCTCGTAGGGTTTCAT
>NW_025878653.1:0-2463 GCF_002878395.1 Capsicum annuum
ATCTCAGAGCTTGGAGGGCAACAATTATATCAAAAATCAGTCAATTCACGTCTCACGTATTGATACTAGGGATCGACCAGTAGCCCTAAACCTTGCTCTATTATCGACTTGTGCGGTCTATTATAACAGTAGCTGAGGTAGTTGTCGTGGGTAGTAATTATATGGGTGCGTGGAAGGAGGGTCCCAACTGTTGGAGGTGGAAATCATCTACAAAGGAGATAGCGCCCATCCCGCTTCGTCGTAATGGATCGTACGACGACATGGTTCAAAGCGTAATTGAGAGCGGAGAATTAGAATGCGAGTCAAAGAACATTGTGATTAGCTATTTAATGAATGGGCGGGGTAAAATACATCCCACGTTCATAAATAATGATCGGCATGTGTCGTTATACATGTTGGATGTCGCTGTCGATGGCTCTAGGTCATTACTGAGGATAAATGTCATTCCGGGGTCTCCGATAGTCCCGCTGCCACAGCCGACAATCGACGAACATGATTCATTTGAAGATGAGAGTTTGGATGCTCATCCAATAGATTCGAAAGATGATTCAATGGAATTATAAGATTCAATTTTCTCTGAAGAAGGGAGAGAAGAGTGCGAATTGGGAGCACAAACCAACCACACCTTCTCCGACAGAACTAATTTTCAGGTAAATCAAACATTTAGCAGTAAAAAAGAGCTGAAATTATTACTGGACGTCGCACCTGGGAGAAATTCTTTTGATTATGCTATGTTGAAGAGCTGCAGTAAATTCCTCAAGGTGAAATGTGTTTGTCCTAGCTGCGGGTGGATGTTGCGGGCGAAGAAGTATGAATGTACGGACAGATTTGTCATCTATAAATATGTCGGCGATCACAATTACGACATCGAATACACCAACCGCTGCCATAGGAAAATCTCATCTAAAGTCATTGCATCGCTGTGTGTGAACATGTATCACTAAGAAAAGGGTCCAGACAGTAGCGAGATTCGGAGGATGAGCGAGCATGAGTTTGGTTTTGAAAAATGGAGCAGGGCATATTTTCCCGGCAATAGGTTTGACGTGATGACCACAAATATTGCAGAGTCAGTGAACGCTATATTGATTGCCAAAAGAGAGTACCCCGTGGCATTTATATTCAATTCGATTGTCAAGAGGTTTGGTGAAATATTTAGGGAGAGGCGAGCCTACGTCCTCAAATGTAAGGATAACAAATTTTTTTCCACCGTCGAAAAGATCTTAAATGATAACATGAGCGAGGGCAACTCCTTCTATGTGGATAACATAAGCGGAGACGAAAGACAATACATTGTGTTTGGAAGTGGCTCTACGGCCAAAGTCGACCTACTGGAAAGGTCTTGTTCGTGCAGAAAGTTTGACCTGGTCAAAATACCATGCGATCACGCGATGGCCGCTTTGCGATTGAAGCAGGGTGATAATTATGGTTTGAGAGTCTATGATTACTCTTCGCCCCTGTATAAAGTGGAAGAGTACCTCCTTGCGTATTCAGAATCAATTAATGTTGTCCCTTTGGAGTCCAAATGGTGTGTGCCACAAGAATTGCTAGACGTGAACATTATTTCACCACTCGTGGTCACCAAGCCCGAAAGGAAGACAAAAAATACGTTAAGGGCATGAGCGAGACTTTCAAGTCAAAGAGGAGGAACAAGTGTTCATTGTACAAGAGACCCGGGCATAAGAGAACCACTTGTAACAACAATAAATCGTAGTTAGTCTTGTATGAATTTGTGTTTTTGTAAATCATGGCAGTGTATGTATTTTGACTACCCTTCAGTTGTCTGATTAATGCCAGATTTATCGACTTAACTCTTTGTCTATTATCGACCTTTTTATAGTATTGCATATATTATGTGTCCGGTCTATTTCTTTTATTCTTTATTGAATACATGATATATAATCGATCTCATATACAGTCTATTAAAAACCTTAAATATTCAAAGGGGCAGATGTGAACAGTTGAGCATTTATTACACCTCAAAAAAGCTGCGGCACGTCCAATCAGACGTTGCGTCGATTGGGTATACGCTACCTTTCTTTGATTTCAACCATTCACACGTCTACCAACCAAAGTACGGGAAGACCAAAGAGTTCAATTTCGGTCTATATAAACACCCATCTAATCCACCCAAAATTCATCTTCATCAACTCAAAATCAAATTTAATTGAAAAGATGTCAGGCATTCCTTTGAGACCTAGAAGGAGAACCAACCGTAACTATGACCTTCTCATCCTCCATAACGACTTCAACCACCTCTTCTATGGACTGGGGCAGGACCGGGAGCATGTCCACCGCGAACTTTGGCGGATTGGTCATTTTTTACGGGCTATTGTGGAGCGGCTCAACATGGAGCCGGAGGAGATGATCACCCCCTCACCATCCCCTTAGTTTTAAGTATTTATGTTTTTTTTTTGTATTAATGTCATTGCAATGGGAAGCTTTCATGGTTAGGTTTATGTTAGA
>NW_025878654.1:0-2643 GCF_002878395.1 Capsicum annuum
TCACTATCAACTATCATGCCAAACTCTTAGTATTATATGACTTTTTCAAGTACCACTTTCGAATAGGGCATAATTTTAGGGTTTTAATCCAAGAATTATGCCCTAGTGATGTTGGGTAAATATATGCATTCTAGCGTTACTATTCTAGCCTATTTAAGCTTATTTTGAGGATGATTCATATGCTTAAGGTGTTGATAATGATATAAATGTGAATCTAAGTGTACATGTATATGTTTACAATGTTTACTGGTGCTTGCACATGCGTTTTGATTCAAATTGATTATTTAGACTCAATCGAGAAAACTAATGTGACTAGCTTGAGCTAGGTGTTTGTCTAGTCTACTGTGTTGGGTTCTAACGTGTTTAATGAGTTACTAAGGTTGTTATTTTGTATTTATATATGAAACAACTTGCTTATAATGTTCAAGGGTCAATTTTATCAAGACAAGAATCGAAACAATGAGTTAAAGATCAAAGTGAAATTAGCCTATGCTTAACTCGTGTTTTTGATTTACCATTTTGAATGTTGTTTGGTTTTAAGCTTTAAATTATTGTGTTTAATGATATATGATGCTTTTTTAATGGATTATGATGATATATAAAGGATATAAAAGCTTTAAATCAAGTGAAAACAACTCAAAAAGGTTCATATTGGCTCAACGAAAGCACAATATACAAATTGATGCAATTTGGACCCCTGAAATGTCATGGGCGTATGTGGATTATGTGATTGGACAATGGGCACTTGATGCACACCATTGGATTCAGAATGGGACGACAATGGAGAAACACCACATCGAGGTGTCGAGTCAATACATATTTGTCCAAAAAGGGTAGCTCAACGCGATTACACTACTTCGCATTGAGCACTAAAATCAGGAGAAAAGTGCCTAGTGATGGCATTTGGCACTATATCGCAATGTGGTGATGCCCAAAATCGGTAAAATATTGTCTTGCTGAACAAGAACAACGTGGAAACCTAATCCAAGTAGGTTTAGGACTTGTCTACTATAAATATGACATCTTAAAACACGTTTTAAACATCTTGGAGAGTCATGGAACACCCTATATCAATTGGAACATCATTGGAGGATACCACAACTTCTTTTTAGGTTTTATATTCTTTCTTTTTAGTTTATTTGTGGTTTTAATCATTCAAACAATTATTTGGAGGATGATTATGACTATGAGTGGCTAATAACTCCCTTTCCGAGGTTAAAACCAAGAACATGAGTATTATTGTTTTGAATTGATTTTGTTTAATTTGCTTATCATATTTGGTTGTTTTTTTATATTTGATTTAATTATTTAATTGATTGATCACCCAGAAAATATATTAATTGTGGACTTTTTGAACTCAGGAGAGGGAATAGGGAGATAGAACATGGAGATGAACAAAGTACACTTTTTATTCTTTTATGAAATAAAGAATTGAACTTAGAATCTAGGACAGGGATGTATTTAGATGCCTTACTTGATCCAAACGTAGGTTGATAGCTTTAAAACACTTAATTAGATTATTGCATCCTCGCTTAATGATGTAGTTGTAATGTCCGTATTAGGTAAACGATTAGAGGTTGGGAGACCACGATCATGCAATTAACTATACGAATCAACAACCAAGATAAGCAAGTTAACGAAAGAAGTTCAATAACGTAATATGATTGTTCGAAGTCCTTTAACCCTGGCTTTTACTCCATTGATTGTTTCAAGACATTACTTTACGCATTATTTACTTTACTTGCAATTAAAATATTCAAAACTCTTTTTGGTTACCTTTGCATCAAATTAATCTTCGAAGTTAAACTAAAATTGAATCGTTGTTTAACCAAGTCCCTGTGGGAGGATCGATACTTGGATTTATTGAAGGCCACTTTACTACTTGGTAGACCACGTACACTTGCGTGTGCGCTGCCACCTACATTATTATTTTCATAGAGTTTAAGGCTCCTAATTAATAAATTTTTTTGTTACAACATATATTTCATGCAAATAAATATACCAACTACTTTTTCTTAGTTTCAACGTATAGTGATAGGAGTAGGAGCCCAAAAACATTACATTTTTGAAGCAAAATCGAAAGTGCACCACAAAGAAGTGACATAAAGTTGGAGTTGGAGCGCATGTATATAAATTTTAATCAAGTTGGTACCACAAATAAGTTCCAATTTAGGATTGTTTCTCGATGTAGGAGAAGTTTATAAGTTGAGAGGGAAGTTTAGATTTTAAGAGAAAGAATGAAATTTTGAGGATTTGAATAAGTTAAAATGAGTTAAAGTAGTTTTAAAGATTGGGTGGGTGGGTGGGGGGGATTAGGTCTTATTTAAGCATGGGCAGGCCTAAAATTTTAAATAAAATTTATTCCCACAACATGGCCACTTGCGTCAGCCATATACGGGCCGCATGTGGTACATGCAGTCCATATGTGCAGGCCCATAAGTAGGCCACAATTTTCTACCCAATTTCTTACTCTCCGATATTTGTATTTTGATGCTTACACCACTACTTATGGTTTCATAACCTGTATTTATGACTCCATAATAAGGATTATGTGTCAAAGTCCAGAATCTCTATTAGTATCCTCAAAATTTCATATTTTTAAGTACCGCGCAACATTACCTAGCCTGAGTGGGACTTGTGACC
>NW_025878655.1:0-25533 GCF_002878395.1 Capsicum annuum
AACCCATATTCTATAAAATCTATAAGGTTTCTGTGGTTTCCATTCTTAATAGGGAGATATTGGTGGATATGATAGAACTGGATATGGTGGTTTTCAATGTTATGTGGGTATGGATTGGCTTTATTCTTGATATGCTTCTCTACCTGAAATGTCAATTTTCACTTTCCTAATGAACATGTACTAGAATGGGAAAGGAGTTCCTTAGTACCCAAGAAAAGGTTTATCTCATATCTTAGAGCTTTGAAATTGATTTCTAAAAGGTGTCTATATCATCCAGTTCATGTTAATAAATTTCCTAAAGTTTTTACCAATGATCTTCCTGGGATTCCTCCTAATAGGGAAATAGACTTTGGGATTGATCTTCTACCAGATACCCAATCCACTTCTGAAGGAGCAGTTAAAGGATCCTCTTAATAAAGGGTTCATTCAATCTAGTATTTCTCCATGGGGTGCTACTGCACTTGTCATGCAAAATAAAGATGGGTCTCTTCGTATGTGTATAGACTATTGTCACTTTAATAAGATTCCAATGAAGAGTAACTACCCTCTTCCTAGCATTGATGAATTTTTTGATCAAATTTAGGGTGCTAGATTATTCTCTATGATTGATATTTCTTTAGTCTATCATCATTTTAAAATTAGGGAGGTTGATATTCCGAAGACTTCTTTTCAAACCTAGAAAGGTCATTATGAGTTTCTGTTATGTTATTTGGATTGACTAATGCTCCGATTGCTTTCATAGATCTAATGAATTGGGTGTTTAGGAAATTCCTATATTTTTTGTGAGTCTTTATTGATTATATCTTGGCTTATTGTAAGAGTGACAAGGACCATGCCAATTACCTCCAAATTGTATTACAGAATTTTAAAGACTAGAAATTATATGCAAGATTTTCTAAGTTTAAGTTTTGGTTAAGTGATGTGACCTTTCATAGGTATATTGTTTTTGGTGAGGGGATAGAGATAGATCCTCAAAAAGTTGAGGTAGTTAAGAAGCGGCCTAGACCCATGACTCTAACTAACATTAGGAGGTTTTGGGGCTTGGCAGGGTATTATAGGAGGTTTCTAGAGAGTTTTTCATCTATTGCTTTCCCGTTGACAAAGTGAACTTTGAGAAAGGTTAAGTTTTTATGGTTCGAGGCTTGTGAAGGTAGTTTTGAGAAGTTGAAGAATAAGTTGACTACTATGCCAGTTTTGACCATGCCCGAGGGTACTAATGATTTCTTATGTATTGTGATGCCTCCCGTGTGGGATTGGGTTGTGTCTTGATACAACATGATAAGGTTGTTGTCATATGCTTCTAGGCAGCTTAAGGTTCATGAGAGGAATTTTCGGGCTCAAGATCTAGAGTTGGGGGTTATGGTCTTTGCTTTGAAGATTTGGGACCTTTTGAGGATCTGTATGGTAGAAGGTGCAGATCTCCAAATAGGTTGTTTGAGGTAGGTGAGACTATGTTGGTTTTTCCTGACTTAGTTCACGAAGCCTTGGAAAAGGTAAAAGTGATTAAACAAACACTTAAGGCTTCTCAAAGTTGACAAAATTCTTATGCAGGTGTAAGTTGAAAAGAGTTCGAGTTTGAAGTAAGTAAATTGGTATTATTGAAGGTGTATAATATGAAAGGAACCATGGGTTTGGGAAGAAAGAAAAGCTCAGTCCCCATTACATTGGTCCATATCAGATTTCAAGAAGGATTAGGAATATCACATATGAGTTAGATTTTCCTGGAAGTTTAGCTTTGATTCATCTTATTTTCATGTGTCCATTCTAAAAAAGTGTGGGATATCCTTCTTTTGTAGTGTTTTTTGAGAATGTTGGTGTCACAGATTCATTATTTTATGAGGAGGTCCTGGTGGAAATATTGGATAGGGAAGTTCGTTGATTGAGGACCAAGGATGTAGCCTCAGTGAAGGTTCTTTGGAGAAATCAAAAGGTAGCATAGTCTACATGGGAAGATAAGGAAGATTTGACGACCAAGTATCAAATCTTGTTCCACGTGTTGGATGAAAGTGTGTAAGGTATGAGTCCCATTCCCCTCTTGTTGCAATTGAAATTTGTTATTTGATTTTGATGTATTCTTATTATTCTCATGCTGAAAGTGTCCTAAATCATCATTCGGTGATGAATAATCCTAAAGTAGGCTAATGTATGGCCTCTTAAAATTTCAATTATTTTATTTTTGACCCTCCCGCTTGTGTATTGTCAATTTTTTATTTGAATCATGTTTAAGGATGTTAAAAGGGTAACTAGGAATTTTCGAAAGGTGTTCAGGGTCATTTTAGGACCTTTTGTCAATAAGGTTCCATAATAATGGCATGCCATAGAGGTTAGTCTCTGTGATAAGGGCGTGGCGTGGAGGCTACCCTCCACGATAACGTTGTACAACACCATTGTTTTAATTTTGCCCAATAGTCTTTTTCACTTGGGGTGAGGAACTTTTGGTCTTTTTACCCCTTGTTCGACCTCTAAACATAAAATAACTCCATTCCCTTTAGTTTTCAACGATCAAATTATCCTCTTTCTCTCTTAAACTCAAAACACAAGAACATTCAAGAATTTTACAGAGAATTCATTATTTTGTCACCAAACATTGAATTAACTTCAATTTCTTATGTATTTTAAGCATGTTTCCCTTTTTTCTAACTTTAATTTTATATTATGGCATTAATTGAATGGATTTTCATGTGATTTAATTGTGGTTTTTCAAATTGGGTAGAGGGGTTTTCGTTGTTATTGATTGAATTACTTGTCCTATGTTATAAATTGATTATTCATGCTTTAAATTGATGTTTTAGGGCTGAATTGGGGCATGTTATAAATGGTTGGAATAGGGAACATGGGTTTCCCCAAAATTGATGGAATCATGGCTTGGTAATTGCACTAACCTCAACATACTTTGTAAACTTAATTTTGAATATAGAAAATTGCATGGTTTAGCTTGTTTTGAACCCATTGCATTGCATTGCATTAAAGGATAAATGAATGAATATCATTTTGGATGGCCTTAGTGACCTTCATTTTGGATTTTAAATAAAACTAGGGAGTCCAATTTGATTATGTGGATTGGTTTAGCATAAATATATTAGCTTGCAAGCATATTTGTATGATGATACTAAGTGTTAAATATCTTAATGAATGACTCCTGGGTTAATGGATTGGTTTATGAGAAAATTATTTTAGTTTACGCTTAAAGGTAATTATCTAGCTCACAATGAAGGTATAAGTCTCAGAGTGATAAATACTGGAAACCATGGTTGCCGGTGTTGGGGGTCCATAGGATATGAACTTAATGTCTTTGGCCATTCCATAGTTTTTCATTGGTTCATTCGGCTAACACGCATTGGGGCATATTCAACAAGGATAGTTAAACCTATATATCCTATGGGTGCCTTCAAGAAGGATCGAACTAAACAATTTAGGTTTAATCTTTAAACTCTCATGTTCTTGACCTTTGTCCCTATCCCTGCATCCTATATATATGTGTGTGTGTGTGTATTTATGTATATGAATGTGTTGCATATTATTTATGACTAAATTTTTGTAATTGTATTATTTTATCCTTATTCCTTGAGTTATATGCCAGTGCTCGCCTTACTAACTATCCCTGGATACTACATCATTTCATGATTTAGGGTTTGATGGTTTTTTTTGCTCCTATGTAGTGTTTTATGGTTAAGTACTCCTGTGAATCTGCTGTAAAGTGGTGAGATTCTATCCTTTGGATGGCCCTGTCATTTCATGGGTTTCTCTTGTTAACTTTAGTACTGTTGGATTATTTTCTTTTGGTCATAGTCGGGCGCATGTCCCAACTTAGTTGACATTTTTGGTTTTAGAGGCTTTTGAGGACAAGTGTGAGTTGGATTCTTGGTTTTGACTCATTGAACTTTCATTTGACTTATTTATCTTTTATTACTACCTTGGTTGGATTTTGCTTTATTGTTATTATTGTTCTCTTGAAGATAGGCTAAGGGGATGTCTCTGGTCCATAGTGGGCTTGGGATAGCCATCACGACTAGGTCCTGGTTTAGGTCTTGACAAGTACCATATTGTCTATAGTGAATTCTCGCCTTTCCATCTTGCGATCATGTTACAACTTCATCTTCTCCTTATGCAAGGCTGAGCTCTCATATGGGCAGACATAGAATTCATCCTTCCCATTTATGTGTTCAAGTCTCAATTTGCTTGCATTATTCCATTCCAGATTCAACCTCTTCAATGCCCATAGTGCTTTATGCTAAAGTTCAACAGGCAAGTGGCATGGTTTTCCATAGACAAGCTGATAAAGAGATGCACTAATAGGATTTTTGAATTTTTTCTGATGTGCCTAAAGTGCTTCATCTAACTTCCTCTCCCAATCCATCATATTGCTTTCATAGTTTTGACAAAATGGATTTAATCTCCCAAAACACTCAACTTGCCCTCTTGTTAAGGTGATAAGGTGTCTCCACCTTGTGTTTCACATCATATTTCTCAAGCGTTGATTTAATAGACTATTGCAAAAGTGGGATCCTCTCTCACTAATGATATCCCTAGGTGTCACATATTGCATAATCTTGTACATAGTTGACGCACCTCTCATATTACCTCCAACTTGTCAGAAGTGACACACTTCTAAGATAATCATCATCTCAACCTCCAAAACACATCTTTGAATCACACCATCTGTACAAACTCAAAACAAGTATTGCTCATCCCAAAAGAATTTTTGCACCTCATGCATGAACTTTTTTTATTGATGAAACAACATATCTTCCGGAACTACATCGCTTGCCAAATAATAGGTAAAATCTGCAAACCAAGGTATTAATTCTTGTGATACTGCCAATATTTGCTCATCTAGAAAAGTATCTTCATTTTCAAGCTCATCCCTTATTTTAGAAGTTTCTCCTCAAGGCATGATAAATGGTCGGCTACTTGATTTTCAGTGCCCGTTCGATCCTTAACCCCAAAGTCACTTTTGCAATAAAAGTAGCCATTGAATCTACCTTGGCTTTGAATCTTTATTTTCCATACGGTATCTACGATTTGTATGGTCAGTATGCATAATAAATTTTGTGCCAATAAAGTAAGACCAAAATTTCTCAAATGCGAATACAACAGTAAGCAACTCTTGTTTAGTCACAGTGTAATTTTTATGCATAGGATTAAGTGCTTTGTTGGCATACTAGATGAAATGTAAGACCTTCTCTCGCCTATGGAATTGGACCACACCTAGCACCACACTACTAGCATCGCACACGGCCTCAAATGGCAATGCCAAATCAGGAGACACAATGATAGGGGATGAGATCAACCTCTTTATTAGACACTCGAATGCTTTTAGACATGCCTCATCAAACATGAATTTTATATCTTTCGCCAACAACATTGTAACACCCTAAATATGGTACCCGAAATGCTACACGATGCTCATGACCCCGAAGGACCACAAGCTAACTCATGACTAATATCTATACCTGTACACTGCATAATATACTGTATAAATGCAGAAATAAGGGATGAAAGACTATAAGGTTTAAAACTGTAATATAACTGATAAAATATAACATCTAGAGAGCATATGAAGTACTCAAAACAACTTAAATAACTATCTGAATATGCTACTCTAAAAAGCCTCTAACTGGATGAGCTATCTGAGTAAGGAGTTGATGGAACATGTCCCCAACTAACTCTAACTACTGAAATAAATTAACTAATGAGATAATAAAGTAATGGCCATGTCCTTGAAGTATGAGGACTCAGTGCTAATTCTGACTGCTGAGACTGGAATGCTACTGATACTCTGGAGCTGGTTCTTCTGAACCTATGGTATGAAACACCATAGAGCAAATATGTTAGTATAATTGAATGTACTGGTATGCAAGGGGTTTATATGCATGACTATACTAACCAACTATATAACATGAACATGAGAATACATGCATGAATAAGTAACTATAACTGAATTCGTGATTATACTAACTACTAAGTCTGAATACTGATAACATGAGATACTAATAACTGATATAACTAATGTTGAGCGACTGTATCTGACAGTCTAGGTTCTGATGGAACTAGCTGAGTTCTATACTGTTCTGCGTTGACTATATCTCACAATACTAAATTCTATAGAACTATCTGAGTTTTATTACTAAGACTGAGACTGAAAATGTAACTTTGGAAATTAGTCATCTAACTAACATGCCCCAAATAAAGCATTATAGCTGAGTTGGGGTCCAATCTGTAACCCCAATTGGAAGGGTGTCAATACCGCTCCACTAGTAAGGATAATCTATGAGCGATCCCTTATCTAATAGGTACTCCAAGGAGAATAGTGGGACCCTCATCTAACAGGTTAGATAGTCCAACCTACATTGGCTACATAGCTCTGGAACACAAGGATTTCTTCTAAGTATCACACCCTCTAATCGCAGGTGAGTTCCCATCCTTGGGCTCACTCAGTGCTGAATCCTACTCATATCTGAATAGATACTGAACTGACTGGATTGAGTTTACTAAGTTTTCCTGAGTCATGAGACTGACTGAATTCTACTGGACATGGCTTGACTGGGAGTATCTTGAAAACATGACACTGGCTCTAGGCACATAGCTAAATTATCAGGTACAAGTACCCCTAGGACTCGATAGCATAAAACTGATAAGACATGACACTTCTTGGCACAGGACCATAGTCAATAATCCATAATATAATCATTGGGGAATTTCATAAGGCACTTGATAACCATGGTTTGGTACATGAATAGGAAAGCATATAAACATGTCTTAATTTTATAGGATAATCTCTTGAACAATCCATCGAACAATTTCAATGCATAACAATAACATGGAAGTTATTTTGAACATAGGCGTATAGCATGGGTTTATCAATTTGGTAATAATTGTGTCCCAAATAATTTTCTTTGTTCTTTAGGCATTTTATCAAACACATTGCATGTATATATTTAGGATTAGCCATGAATATTGAAATAGTACATCATGGCAACATCTTACACTTCCAGTAAAAGTATTTCAACCACATACTAACATATTTTCATTGTAGTCTTTAAGGACTTCAATTAGGAAATCAAACAACCACATAAACATGGATATAATTCAATTCATACCATGAAATCCAAAATTTATATTTCAAAAAGGGTTTCTTGAGCTTCATGGGTGAAAGAAACACATGAATCAACACATTTCATACCTGGGTAGATGATTTCTTGAGGATTGGTGGAGGAAAATTTGAATTCTTGACTTGAAATTAAGCACCTAGGGTTTTTTGTTCATAGTGAATGATCTTTGAGAGAACCCCTAATTAAATTATAGATGCATAATAAAGTTATGAGCCCTGGTATGGTATAATTAGGGTTTAAAATGGATGAAAAAAGACCCAAATCCCCTTTTAAAAATGGCTTAAAAATACTGATCGAAAGTGGCGACGGTTGGGGCGACGGTCCATCGCTGGCTCGACATTCATCAGTTCTAACCGTCACACTTGGCTAGATTCTAAACTTTCTGCTTCGTCTGTGATGGTTTGGGTAACGTTCCATAGCTAGCTCAACAGTTTTCCAGTCCTGGCCATCGCACTTTACCAGAAGTCGGGTTCACTGCCTTAGTCACGACGGCTTGGGTGATGGTTTGTCGCTAGCTCGACAGTTCGTCGGCCTGACCGTCGCTTCTGGGTAGTTCCGACAGTTCTCTGTAAAATGTCTATAACTTTTTACTTCGACACTGAATTTAGACGAAATTGGTATCGTTGCAAAGATAATTCAATTTTCTACGTGATAGAAAGTCAAAATTGGGGAAATTCTATCTGCTTTAAATATTAATCCTTTAGGAACTCATCACTAACTCTTTTGGAGACTAGATTTGACTTAACGAAAGTTTGGGGTATTACAAACGTGCACAAAGGATTCACAATTTTATAGCAACCCTTGATGAATAATCTATAGAAACCTGCATAACCAAAAAGACTATGAATGCTCTTCACAAAAATTAGTGGTAAAAATTTCTCAATCACCACAATCTTTTCCTTGTTGGATGGAAGAAATTTGTTGTGGAAATTTCCAAATCACCACAATCTTTGCCTTGTCGGCCGCCACCCCCTTCTTAGTAATCTTATGACCAAGTATTATTCCTTTCTTAATATTAAATGGCATTTCTCCTAGTTTAGCAACAAGTTAAACTCCTCTCACCGGCTTAGAATATTTTAATAATATGCCAAGCAATCATCAAATGAGTTACCCATAGTTAAAAAGTCATCGATGAAAACCTCAATAGTGTCCTCCACTACGTCAGAAAAGATAGACATCATACAATGCTGAAAAGTGGTGGGGGCATTAAATAGGTCGAAAGGCACTCTTTTAAATAAAAACATCCCATCGGGGACAATAGAAATTTGATTGTGCTTGAATAACCATCTTGAAAAAATATCATCCTCTACCTTAAAGACGGTCTAACATTTGGTCCATGAAAAACATAGTAAAGTGATCTTTCTTTATCAATGAATTTAGATTCTTATAATCCATGTAAACTCTCCATATGATGACTGACCTCATAGGAATTATCTCATTCTTCTCATTTTGAATCATGGTCATTCCACCCTATTTTGGCATACATTAGATTAGGCTCACTCATTTGTTTTCAATAATCATAGAAACCACATCAGCATCCAAACACTTAATGATATCTTTATTCACAATCTCTTATATTGGTGTATTCAATCTATGTTTGTGCTCTAAGTATATAATTTGGCTCAATTTAGATTTGTGAGTACAAATTCAAAGTGGAATTCTAATAATGTCAGCAATGATGCATCTAATGGCTCCTTTTGGACCTCTTCAAAAGAGATGCTAAGGCCTGAACCTTCCACTCTAATAAATCAATTGCAATGATAACCAACAAAGTATTATTGGCCTCCAAAAATACATAACACAAATTAGAAGGAAGACCTTTTGTTCCAACATTGGGGGTTTCTCCATAGATGGTTTAGCCAGTAGGACGACTCTATTATTCAGATCAAGATCCAGCTTCTTTGGTGCATAAGTAAATGAACCCCTATTAATAAGCATGCTCACCATCTCACCATACTTATCAATACCATCACTATCAAAATTTATTATCACTTCCACAAGTACCTCAACATCTAGTATCTCCTTTATAGAAACTACCAACTCATCCACATCTGTAGTATATATCATAGAGATCACACACATATCCTTTGGCTATTTCAAAGACTAGCATATATTAACATTAACTTACTCATTATCTGGTCAAAACATTATACACCCATTCTCTATATCAACTAATGCCTAACCAGTCATAAGAACAAGCCTTCCCAATATAATAGAAACCTCAAAATCAACCTCACAGTCAAGAATCACAAAGTTAGCGAAAAATATGAAAGATGTTACCTTTAAAAATATGTCACATACTATTCTTATATTTTTTCTTCACAGTTGTATCCACCATCAAACATCTCGTAGATGCTCCTAATTACTTATAAATGACTAGTGGCACTAAGTTACTGCTAGTTCCCAAGTCATATAAGGCCCTTGAAAAATTTGAAGACCCAATAATACATGGAATTTTAAAGGCTCTTGGATACTCCTTCTTCTTAACTAGATAGAGAAATGCAATTTTACTACAATGGTTCACATTATCCATAAGTTGAAAACTTACAATCCTCTCCTTTATGATCAATTCGTTCATAAACTTCACATAGGTAGACATTTGCTCTAGAGCTTCCACAAGAGGATGTTCACATACGAATCCTTCAGCATCAAAATAGATTTTTGATATCTTCACTCTTTGGAATTCTTATTTAATCTTTGAGAAAAAGAAGGAGGATTTCTTGGAATGGGCTTCAATACTGGTGTGACTTCCTTATCCTTTCCTTTGTCAAACTTAGCCTCTTTTTCTACAACTACGAGTTCTTAAGGGCATATTCATTCATCACCAAATTCTCTGCTTTATTCTCATCCATGTTATCAATAATTATGGATTTATTCTTCTTGTTAACAACCATATGTAGAGGTGAATCAGTAGTAGCCTTACCACTCCAAGTAGTTATAGATATGTAATGACTATCATTCTTGGGATTCTACATGGTGTTGCTCGATAGCGTTCCCAAATGAATTTTGTTCAGTGACAAAGAATATCTTTCTAAACTGTTTCTCAAGTTATTTAATGGCAGTTATATGAGACTCAAGTTTTTGTCTCATCCCTGAAATGTCTACCCTAATCTCCTTAAAGTTATTTTCTTGACCATCTGACCCCTTAACAAGTTTCATGACCAAAGCTTTGATCCTTGAATTTACAGACTCAATATTATGGTTCTTGATGGAATATGCATAAAACTCTTGTATTTTTACTCATCTTTTTGATTCCAATTACTATCTTTATCCCTACTCCTATATCCCTACCCAGACCTTTTGTAGTTGTCTCCATAATGTTTCGACCTTGATTCCCTTTTCTAGAATTCCAGTTGTCTTGATTAGAACATTATCCTTGACTTTGAAGCCTTCCACCTCTCTATCAAGATATTTATCCTCTTCCTAAAAGTCCAAATATTTATATATGGAAGCCTTACCTTATGAACCCACTTCATTGACCTTCTCTGCTCCAGCTATCTCAAATTGCATAGTAAGCTGCCCAATCTTGACCTCAGTTATGCCACCTCTTAAGCGACTGTCTCATCTAGTGTTCACTGCTCATTAGAGGCTCCAATTACATACCTATCGGTTGATTTATCTGCCTCCCAAACATGCCAACCTTGGTAGGTTTTTGTTATCTAATCTAATATTCCAGAAGCATTCTCCCATTGTAGACTCATAAAGTCTCCAACAATAGTAGTGTTCGCTCTAGCCTTAGTGTTAGAATTCAAGGTTCTGTAGAAGATCACTGGAAAATTTCTACCAGTAATTTGATTTGGTACATTCTGTAACTTATTTTTCAACCTCAACCATGTCTCGTATAGAGCATCTAAATACAGCTATTAGAAGGTATTTATTTTATTTTTTAATTACAACATTCTGAAAGGTTGGAAAAATTGATCCAAGAATTGAGTCTTCCTCGTTCCAAGTAGCAATGATCCATGGGGAAACTTACCTAACCACATAGTAGTTTCTCCCATCAAAGAGAATGGAAACAATCTCAGTTGAGTTTTCTCCTGACTCACTCCAGGTCGATTATGTCATGTGAAAATCCCCACAAAGTTTATGATATGCATGTTAGTATCATTAGGGGCAGGCCAACAAATACATCTTTCAAATTTAGTAGCTAGATCATCGTACTCGTGATAGTACACTTAGACCTTAGTAATATTTGTAGAAGGATTGCACCAATTTCAATTATCTCTACATACCCCATATATTTCTCTAGATCATCACAAATAGGAAGATATTATTTGATGGGGTTTTGTCCCCTATTTTTTATTAATCTCTCCCTTGTATCAGGTGTATCTAGATGATTTGCCTCTTCCTGTCTTGCCCTCACTTTCCTTGCTTCTTATTGGGAAGCTTCTTACCAAGCATTTTCCTTAGACACTAATCGAGCAGTGATTTGTTCTATAGTTTTCTTAACATCATGCTAAAGTGTCCGATTCAAAGTTGTTGGTCCATAATGAACCCCATCGAGTAGGGTTGCTTAATCATGAACTCCTTTTCTATCCTCCCTTCAATTTTGTCTCAGAGTTCTCTCAATTTTAGGATCAAATAGAATTAGGGCATTGCCTTGACTCTGAATACAGAGAAAACATCGACGTGTGCCCTACAAATAGTAAGAAAGTAAATATAACAAATAAAACCAAAAACCTGATGAACATAATTAATAAACTCCATAACTATGCCCCTCAAAAATCATACCAAAATTTGATTTTTCCCAAATTAAACCTCCCAAAAAGTATAAAGTGTTCGTTGATCAAATATATAACCTAGCTAGGTTAGTGTTGATCCCATAGAGAACAGGTTAAATCTCTATTGCGTGTTTGTCTAAGTAATTGGAAAGTAAGTAAAGAGAGGTTTATCAAGCAAAAGATCAAGAGTAAAAAGTGTTGATTGGTTGAATTTGTTATCACTATGAGAAAGGTAGTAGGACTGTGTTCCCCAATAACTTCATAACTTTGTAGGTACTTCGTACTCTAGTGATCTCTTATGGTAATCGACAGGCACAATTGATAGGTTATGTATTATCCAACCGACTATGTTATGCCCCTTGTAGATGACTATCCCTAAGTACAAAGGCCAATGTATCACGAGTGTTGCATTATTTACCACTATCTATAATCCCAATATAGTTTTTCCTATTTATCAGCTTAAAATTGAATTAAGATAACTCCAAGTCTTATTGATGATTCACTTTTCTGATTTGTCTACCCTTGCTACAATCCAAAGTAGATATAGTACAAGTTCCAATGCGTGCATTCGCTAGAAAATAACTAATTCTAAAGAAACAACAATTCATTCCTAACTAACCTTTGACAATCACCTTGTACTTTGAACACTACTTCATTAATCTATCGTGGTTCCTACAACCCTAGTTAAGGTATTTATCTACTAATAATTTTAAGAACAGAAAACGAATATAGATAAGAAAAATAATCATGAACATACATTAATAAGATGAAAAACTCCAAAATCTCATTTTGAATTAAAACCCTAAAAATTGATGTCAAAATCAAGAATATGCCTTAGATACTTACAATAATGTAGTAGAACATAAAATAAGCATAAAATCTAATATGAGTAGTTATAGATACAAAAAGAATCCTATCCTAAACTATGCAGAAGAGGAAGGTCAGCATGTTTCTACTAATTATTGACCAAAGGCATGAATTAGTCTACCAACCGTGAACCAGAGTTGAAGAAATCAGACCCTTTTCCACTAATCTAATCTATCAATCATACACCAAGTGTACAAATTGTGAACACTATATATGGAAGTAGAAATTTTATTTTTTTTCTTCTGGACTTCATTCTCAAGCATGTTTGATAGTTTCTGGATAATTTCACAACCCATAGATACTTTCTATGATATCTTTGATAAAATTTGAGCCTTTTTCTCTATTTTGCATTTGATTTTATTCTCCTATATAATATAATGAAACAAATCATACCTTCCAAAAACAACTAAGTTTTGGTATATTTTTTGCATCTTAATCATTAAAAATACCATGAAACCATCATTGGACTGTGTAGGGACTTATATTCTGTTGTCGTTGATTTATGATACCTAATATTATTTGTTTCCTATGTGGAGTATTTATTTGACATTATTTTACTTACTAGTACATTTATATGCCTTTATCCTAGATATTATTCCCGGGTAGGGGCTTATTCTGATAATATAGGTCTTATTTGAGCATTATTTTCTTTTACCCTGATAAAAAATAATTGAGATAGGGGTTGATATGATATAGATAATGTCTTCCAGGTATATTTATTCTGAGGGTACCTAATTGGAATTTCTGATCATATATATATATATATACATACATATACATTCAAGAGATAATTTTATCATTGAGAAAAATTGTCTTAGAAAGAAAATGAGACCCTTTTATGAAAACCCTCTTTCTGAAAACAAGTTAGAGAGGTGAAATGAGTTGAGATTGAAGTTGATATATGGAATATGGGTTAAGAACCCCACATGGTTCCTACTTGATAGTTTCAAGCTTGGTGGGTGTACATGAAAATTCATCCAATGGCTTTCATCATCCATCCCATCCATATTACATTACATTGTATCTACATACGTGATGAGTGGTAAATTTACCATTCATTTGTGTCCAAATACATCCACACTACTATGATTTAACAGTATGAATAAAAAAATTCATCATTTAAATGCACTAATTCCCATATTTTTCATGTATATAGGTGATAAGACAAAAAAGTAAAGTGAGCTAAAAATACATCAAAATGGGAAGAGAAGTGCAGAAGCTAGAGAAGCAAGAGTAGGATCTGACCTTTAGTTACCATCATCACAGTCTGAGGGCTACAATTGCAGCCAGTCAAGATCAATCAGAGTCAGCAATCGTGAAAGACTCACCACAATTATGAGAGTCGTAATTGTGATCAAGCAAGGGCAATAGTGGCAGCATAGTTTTATGCCAAATGGCAATTTTGTAGTTTCATCGAGCCGACCCCAAATCCTATATAGAGCAAAAACCCTTTTATTTATTGGTATCTTTCCAACAATAATTGAACTTGGATTAATTTGAAACCCTACCTAATTAGGAAAACTATTGTTGCTAATTTCTCAATTGAGTTTAGTTATAATTGAAGTTAGATTATAGAACATTCTTGATTGCATCTTGAATGATCCTTTTGGTATATTTCTTTCCTTTAACTTCATGAATAACTAAATATATATCTTGAAATTATGTTGTAATAGGGTGAAAATATGTCTGGGTTGTGATTTATTAGTATAGATTTTTTGTTAATGATGATGTTTTTCACTAATTCTTGATTGATTGAGTTGGAATTTATGGGTGAAAACCCTAAATTCCCAAAATCTCACATCATCCTTGAAAAAGGGATGTGAGTGTACTTTTGGATCCTATATCATCCTTGAAAGAGGGATATAGGTGACAAGGTATTAGTCAATAATAGTTAGATTTAACTTATTCTCTTTTCATTATCTTAGAAATAAGGGTGAATGAGAATTAGCTAGGTCTTGGGCATCGTCCTAAAAATAGGGATGCCCAATTGAGGTATTGGGTGGATTTTCTTTCCATATCCTTGAGGTATCTAAAAGGGTCCACGGGTGATAATCTTGATGTTTGGTTGAAAAACTAGCATCAACAATCCATAACCTAGCCTACCCATGTAGTCGTTAAATAGAATTTGCATTTGATTATCATGAACCCATGCATTATTTTCCCCTAGGAAGACATAATCCCAAGGCTTGTCATATATTGAAATCCTATCCACATTTTTTGATCTTAATTGGTAGTTTAAGTATATTTTGGCAAAACAACTTTCCAAATCGACCCCCCTCGATTTTAATTTATGTGTTTCATTTTGTTTACATTACGAGTATCTCGTTAGTAGATATTAACACCCATAGGACTTGAAGACTAATTCTACTCCTTGAGGATTCTGCCCCAACTCATGTTGGGTTAATATACTTGACTTTGATCGCCTTTCCCATAAATCTTAGAGTAAGTTGAGCGTTACCAAAATGGTACTGTTGCCGAGGAGTGAAACTTAGTTTTCACTTGTATGGTATTGATAGTGCTTTTGGTTTACCCGTAGTGGTTGTTATTTATTATGGTTGTTGTTTTGCTTTCCTTTTAGGTGATTTCAATAGTGTCCACAACAAAATGAGTGACCATGCAAGTAATGTTGGGACCTTTAATGGGCCCCTTGATGATAACGAGCAACTCCATGATGTTGGACGTGCGAGCGCTATCCATATCCCACCTAATCAAGGGAACATTGTATTCCATGTTATGCATGTTATGTTGCATATACTTCAAATGAAAGGTTACTTTGGGGTCAACCTCATGAAGACCCAAATTTATACTTGAAGAATTTCGTGGATGTACCCCTTTGACATTGCTCACATCTCATAAGAGTCCATACGGTTGTGCCTCTTTTTGTTTTGAATAATGGGTGAGGTGGCATTAGGCTACGATCCCTTACAGTTGGGTAAATCACATTGTGGGACAAAATTATTGTTTTCTTTTTATATTGATACTTCCCACCAACAAAGATGTAATTCTGTGACGAAATCACAAACTTTTCATCAATTGAATGGAGAGCCTCTATATGAGGTGTGGGAGAGATTTAATGGGAAGCTTATGTGTAATACCCCATAATATTATTATCTTGATTCATCTCCTCGTTGCATGCATAAGTGGCTTAAGGCTTGAAATTTTCACTAAGTATCAGGTACTTAGTCATTTTAAAGAACCTAAAACTTTGAGGTTTTTTATTTTGGTCTTTCCGACTGTGAGATGTTGGTTTATGAGTTAATTCATGTTCAAGGATGTAAAAAGTATGCCCTAGAGGGGTTTTGGATTTTTCGGACAAGGTTTGGGGCATGTTTGGATCACAAAAGCAATTGGTCTCTTTGATAAGCCAGTATCGTGGTATCTAGTCCCGACCTCATGCTGACCTCATCGCGGTGAGTAAATTCTATGATAGCAGTAAGACAACATCATAGTTAGGATATTCCATCCAATTCTTGATTTAAATGATTGAGGGGCAATTAGATTTTTTCCCCCTCAACCCAAATTGTCCATAACATGACTTGGGGCATCTTTTAGGGCATTATTTTCCCTTCTTCTCAAAATCACTCTAAAAAAAATCCTCCTTCTTCCCAAGAACAAATTCATTCCTTTTTCCCCAAGCAATCAATAATTCAAACTCCCTAAGTTCAAGAACATTTAAGAAAACATCAAGAATAGGGTTTCTTTCCCAAGTTAAGAAGATTAAGGTATGTGGGGTGTTCATCCATGGGTCTCTTTCACCCCTGCAGCCCAAAAATCCTCTTTTGGTTTAATTTATGAGTTTATATATGTTTTAATATGAAATAAATCCATGATCAATTGATTTCAAGATAACTCCCCAAATTATGAATTTAGCCATGTAATCATATTGTTTCCTCATGTTTAAGACATTCCCATGTTCATGATTTTCACATATTTGATGAAATGTATATGCTTTTGGGTTTTGAACCATGATCCCATATTATTGTTTTATAAGCTTATTGTCATAAATTATGGCCATTCAGTGCTGGTGAGTTATGAACACCCGATACCTACGTGTTTTACATGACTTCAGATCTTTCAAGTAATGATTTTAGTTAAACCATGAATATTATCATTTACTAAGATGTTATGATCATGATGATCACTGTCAGTTATTATGTTCAATGAATTCAGTTCAATTCAGTAACAATGTCAGTTTAGTTGGGAGTAGGATTTAGCATCGAGCATACCCAGGGATGGGAGTTCACCTGCCAGTATAGGGTGTGACCTTTAGTACCAGTCTCTGAGTTCCATAACTACGTAGCCATCATAGGTTTGAGATGTCTTTCTGCCAGTTGAGGGTTGAAACGTATATCATGAGAGAACCTTCCAGTAGTAGATGTCTCCTTAGTCTTTCGAGACACCAATTTAGTGGATCCGTATTGCCAGTGTTAGTACCCATGTCACAATACTGATACCCTTCCAACTGGGGCTACAGATTGGACCCCGATTAGCTCAGACTGGGGCATGTCGGTTAAATGATACCTCCCACTATTTCAGTGCAGTTATTCTAACTAAGTACAGTTCAATATTATATGATCAGTATTCAGATATCAGTAAATTAGTATATAACTATAAGTTAATTAATATACGTATACCAGTAATCAGTATTTAGTATATCTCATCTCAGGTTCGCTTGACCAAAGCATACAATTTTTAGTTGTTGAGTTAAACAGAATTCAGTCTTTCAGATTACAAATTATCTTAAAAACATGTTTATGTTTGGTCTTGCATTCTCAGATATTACATGTTCATGCATTTATTCTTAGACACCTTATGTATTTCAGCCATTCCTTATCTCATATACTAGTACATTTCAAGTACTGACCGCATATTTTTCTTTGCTGACATGACCCACCCTGGGGTCTTATCATAATGGGGATCCCAAGTCTGATTGGGACTATAGACCACCCCCGTTACTAACCCAATCTCTAGCCACCTACCCTGATTTGGCTAAATTTTGAGCATGTAATAAAATAGTGTAATAGCTCACATAAAGACTCGGGGAATAGATCACAACCGTGACCGACCAAAACAAGTCCAACAATCCTGTACCACCAATACAACCATACCAAAACAAGGGCCAAAAACCTGGCCATAACCAAGGATGTTCCAAAACATAATATAATTAATCCCAAAATGAAATATGAAATAACAGTGAGAAATTATGTCTAATTAGGCCAGCCTCTTAGCTTATTTCAATGCCAAGGTCAACACCAATACTAATCCCGCCCATTCTAACCCATAGACATACCACAAAGCCTCTAGCCAAAAGAGTAATGAAATATTGTTGGCCATGCCCCAAAACATAGCTAAAACCAATATCCAAAATAAAACTAAAATGTCTAGAAATACCCATAACATGAAATAGAGTCTTCCTAAAGGATAGAAACTCACCACTTAAGTCCAAATATTGTCCCCTAGTCAATTACTATGTCGGAAGAGAAGAACGGATAGTTCTTGCATAGCGTGGGTATACAACCGCCAGTAATAATTTCATTTATAAAACAAAGTAAATCAAAATATATGCACACAACCATACATATATATAACCATTCCAGGAAAAGGGACCGGGTTTAGCATGCCTTTAAAACCTTTACCTGGGCTATGTAGCTTTGTTGTCCTAAACCACCCATGGGCTATATAGGTTCATCTTCCCCTGATGAAAGAGTGCCAGTGAGTGTAGCCACACGACCAGGGAAGTATCCCATGGAATGACTAGTACATCCCCCAAAAATAGTGTAACATCATGCACACGGTCACTAAGACCAACCTAATACCAACAAATATTAGTTTCAAGCTTTGGTCTCCCCGAGACCTCCACCTTCCACAGCTTAGATACTCCTCCCACCATTCAAAATAACCAAACCATTATCAATTTATTAACCAAGGACATTGATATTGGTATTGTCATACCGACCCTTACTTGCAAGTATCATCCATAGCCAACCATTTATAGGTTTAAGGGGACTTTCAAGTGCCCTTCCATTTACCATATTAAACCACTTAGGAGACTTTCATGTTCCCAACAAGCATAACCAATAAGCTTTTAGCCTTTACAAATAACTTACACCCTGTATAATTCTTTTACCAAGTTTAAACATGCAAGAGTTCCATTAACATAAGTAAATCCAATGAACATATCTTTATAAGCATTTTGGAAAACACATTGGGAGCATAATATGACCAAAATCAATTCCAATTAACAGTAAACCATTCCCATGCAATCCAATTATCCAAAACAACCATTAATGCATATAAAAGCAGAATTAAAACCTTGGAAAACCATAACCAGCCATTTAATATCAAAACTCCCAAATCATATTTGAAACCCCAAAATCATGCAATCAATGAAATTATGAAAACATTCATAATAACCATGCTTTAATGTAAAATTAACAATGAGGGACGAGACCATGTCTTAAAGCAATATGATTATGGAAAGAAATCACCAAGAAAAGTCCTAAATTAATCCCTTAATTGAAACCCTAGCTCCCCTTGTCCAAAAGCTCTTGAGAGAATTACGAAGTGTTTAAGAAGAGTTTCTAAGTGTTAATGAATAGAATAGTAGGTTAAATAACCTCCCAATTAGGTTAGAAGTAGTGGGACTCTATTAGGAAATGTGGGAAAATTTCCATAATACCCCCACTTAAGTTGCACTAAAAATACCATCATAGGGATACGACTGACCCTCATGAGTCATACCCTACCAATACAATCAGTATCCATCACTCATAACCTGGCTTTAACCCTTGGATCAAACACTATCTAGTATAGGACTCATCCGACCAAGTTGTAACCACAACATATGATCCATATCCATGACCCGTATCCCTTACAGAATAAAATGCCCAATGGGATTTGACATTGTTGACAGTGCCCAAGCGCACACTCAAGTGTACGAGGTCTACCAAGTAATAGTGGCCTTCAAGAAAGCCGAGTTATCAATCCCACAAAGACTACATTTGGAAATAATTTGATTTTAGTTCACACATTAGCTTCAATTGATGTGTGAGTAACCAAATAGAGAGTTTGGAAACTGTAAATTAAAACTAAACAATGCAAAAAATAAAGGTCTTGAGATAATCAATAGGAGAAGACCTAGGTTTGCAGCACACTGAATAATCATATTATGATTTTGGATTTAATTCATTCCTTTTCTTATCTTGGTTGTTGATTCGTAGGGTTAATTGTATGATTATGGTTTCCCATCCTCTAATCTTTTACCTAAGTTGAACCTTACAACTACATCATTGAGTGTGGATGTAATAGTTCACTTAAGCTTTTAACAAACATCATCCTACATATGAATCAAGTAAAGTACATCCCTATCCTAGATACTATTTCAAGGTTCTTATTTTATAAAGAATCAAGAACCATACTCTGCTTATTCCCATGTTCTATCGCCCTATTCCCTCTCCCAAGTTCACAAGGTTGATAATGGATGTATTCTAAGCATTAAAAATACTTAAAATAGTTATAATAAGAATAAATAAACAACCAATGTTGATAAAAAAAAAAAGCAAAAAAACTTAATCCATAGCAATAATGATCATGTTCTTGGCTTCAACCCCAGAAAGAGGGCGTTTAGCCACGTATAGTGATAATCATAATCACAAGGTTGTAATTAACAACTAAAAACATATATGAACTAAATAAAATTAATAAAAATATAATAATGAAGTTATAAAAGTCCCTTAATCTCAAAAATATGTCAAAAGATGTGGTGAAACATGATTTAACATGTATATATAGCGTAAGGGTAAGCCAAGTCCGTGTAGGAGTCAAATTATCTTGAAATACCCTGGTGTAGTGTGGAGCATAAGTCTAACCCTCTATTCCATAGTAATAGAGAATGTTGCGCATCCTAATCACACGCCCTCTCTAGAATTTGTTGTTCAAAATATTTCTAAGGCACAGGAGTACCAAAATGAGCCCGCATCTCGGGCTAATCGCCTTTAAGACCACTGTGAGCCTATTGGTTACTATTTTGGTCATATTATGAATAGATTAGTTTTTTTCATGCATCCATTGTCCACTCCTACAGTCCATATATTCCCAAAACATTCTAGTGGTCCAAAAGTGCGCCAGTCTCTGTATTGTGTCTTCATTGAGCCATTCCGAGCCTTTTTGATTTTTTTCCAATTAATTTAAAGCTTTTATATCCTTAATATATCATATTAATCCATTCAAAAAGCATCCTATAACATTAAACACAACAATATTAATCACAAAACAATACAACATCAAACACGATGAACTAGAAACATTAGCTAAGCATAGGCTAATTTCACTTTGATCTTTAGCTCATTGTTTTGACCCTTGGCTTGATCAAATTGATCCTTAAGAATAATAAAAAAGTTGTTTCACATTTAATTACACATAAAAACCATTTGGAACACTTTAAACATAATAGAATCCGCCGGAATCAACTAGACAAGAACCTAGCTCAAGCTAGTAACGCTAGTTTTCCGAGTTGAACTCTAAATGAATATTTTAGGTACAAAATTTTTTGAAACTCACTTTGAACATCATAACACATGATTTAACACTATTACACACATTTATCTCATTATCCACCCATATATCACATGAATCAACCTCAAAACAAGGCTAAAAAGGCTAGAATAATGATGCTAGAATATATAAATACACCCAACACCACCTCCTTACACTTAAAACCTTGTTCTTTCTCGAACAACTATTAACTGCAATCATAATCATCGAAGGAAACTCTACACTTATACTAAATGCAAGATACTCAAGGTATCACTAAAATGACTACATAGAATGAAAGTTACTACATTAAGCATGTTATTTACACAATTGAAAGCTCATGAACACTACTCTAAAACATCCTAGCCTCAAGGATTGACTCATATAATGGAAAATTGATGTGTGAGTAGATGATAACACATTTGAGTCTTTTAACTGAGAATAATTTCAAAGTCTTAAGAAACTTTTGTCATTTTTGATTGTTTTCTCTTTGTTATTGCAGTAAAAGTCAAGATGCAGGAGAACTAACAACAACTGAGATAAAAGAGTTGAATTTTGAGCAAAATAAGAAGGGAAGTGTAGTTAACAACTTTTTTGATAGGTCGTCAACCCATTGATTAGTTATCATACTCATCATCAGCCTTAGATAGAGAATGAGATTCAGTTGGAAGAAGTAACGACAACCTGTGATGGGCCATCAGAGTTGTGATAAGCTGTCAGGCTTGGGCAATACTTGAGAAATTAAAGTAAAGATGTGATGACGTCTGTGATAAGTTATTAGGTGTATAATAAGACATTAAGAATGTCGTCACACATAAGCAGAAGGCAAAATTTTGAAGCATGCCTGACGACATGTTCTGATAAGCTATCAGAACTCTGATAAGCCATCAAACATGTCATCACCTAAGGGGCAAAAATGTAAATTTGATTTTTTCTTAAGTTACGGATATAAATAAAAGCTTCTAGGGTTTTATTCATCATCTTGACATCTCAGTGAGCGAAAAACTTATTCCAAGGGAGTTCATCTCTCTTTGGGGGCTTTAAAGTTAGAATTCAATTTTCAACTCTGTAATCTGGTTGTGGGAATTTTCTCTTGAACTTGGAAGTGAATCAATTTCTGACTACATTTTTTGTAAGTTTAATCACTTTGAATTATGAATTCAGTTATTGTTATCGCTTCCTCTTTCATGTGGAACTAAAACCCACAACTAGGTTTGTGGGATTTATGATTATTCCTCTATGGATTTAATAGTTGGATAGGGTTTGAGTGATTGTGGGAACATCTTGATAATTCTTTTGTATTAATTATTTTTGTTGGTTGCAAACACTAGATCTCGGCTTATGTTGATTTGCTCGAATTGAGAAATAAACTAAAGGTAGCAAATTATCAATGAGGATTTGGGGATTTTAAGTTCTCATCTAATGATTAATGTTGTAACAAGATTGATCAACTTGAGATAAAATTTCTATGAATAGAAGGACTTCTTATGTTCGAGAGAATTACGGAGTTCAACATCTAGGTAGGTTGAGAAACACTTAGATGGACTATCGAAACTGATAATCTGGTGTTTCCCGCATGTCATAAGAACCCAATGCTACAACTATTATTTAATGGGGATTAGTAATCATAGTGATTACAACCCTAGTTTATTCTTTATCATTGATTTGAACTATTAAAATTTTGGCTTTAAGTTCCAACTTTAACATTTGTTTGATAATTGAAAACCCCCATTTTATCTTTTCGTGCCAGTTGTTTGAATTTAAATTGTATCTTTAGTTTTAAATTAGTTTAATCGCCACTCACATTGTTCCTTGTGGATTCGACGCCGACTCTAAAGTTGGGTAAATATATTGACGACGACCACCTTGCACTAAATTGATGTATAAGTTGAGCGTTATAAAAAATAATGCCATTGTCAGGGAATAATTTGGATTATTGAGTTGGTTTGGAATTTTAGCCTACTTGCCTGAATTCAAACTTATAAATATTTGTTTTTAGTTTTCTTTTATTTCTTATGTTAGGTAGATTTTTATTTTAGTTTACTTATTACAATGGCATCGTGGAATGAACATGAGATTGGTGGTTGGAAATCTTATCTTCATGATCCATGTCCATACTGTGATGGACCTCACTTTTGGCAAGATTGTAGCTATGCTCCTTGGGAGAGATGTGTGCACCATCTCCATCCTACCGGGAGTATAATTGTTCTTTATGTGGTGGTCAAGATGGACATTGGAGTGATTGCCCAAATACCCCCTCCCCCTATTATGCTAACCTAAATTCTAGTTCTTTTTATGAGTTTGATAGGTTTTATAGTCAAGAAAAAGAAGAACAAAGCACCAGGAAAAGTGGCGTTAAAGCTATGTTTCAACAAATTTTGGATCTCCAGAAATAAACGTATGATATCGTATGTGATATATGTCAAGACATGAAGCCAATCATTCATGAGGTGATGGTTATAGAGTTCAATCATTCAAAGCATTTTTCTATATTATGTTTAGATGATATCTTGTCTGCGGAATCATTTAAAATAATGGAAGACTGTGAAGATGAGGAGCAAGAATCCTATATTGATGTTGAACTTGATGATAAGCAACCCTCGGTGATTTCCCAACCAACTGAACCAACCATGAGAGATGATGCCAAGATTGAGGAAATAGTTCTAGAGGCAAAAGAAGAAACCAAGCCAATCTCTTATAAAGACTCTAGCCCAATTTGGGGTGAAGTGGTCAAGAAGGATGCAACTCTAAAAGTAGGGAGAAGACCTCACTCAAATCATTTTTCAAAATTATTCTTAGTGTATGTGATGAAAGTCAAATAACCCAAGCAAATGATGAATTTTAGAAATGGGGAAAAAATTCCTACATTTTGGAGATTGTCTTCCCGAAAGGGTATAATACAACCCCAATCTTGAATGAAAAGAAGCTTAAATATCAATGTCCATTTAGTGGCTTTTTAAGATTCTCACCATTGTTAAATGATCCCACACAAAAGTTTGATGCGAAATTGGGCAAGCGGTTGAAGTCTTCGAAGCGGCGTGATAGAACTTTCCTTATCATTCTCTCACATTCTCCCAATGCTCCTAAAAGATGTAAAGATCAAAAGATAGGCCGACAATTCAAATCGCCTTAGTGGAGGGATAAAGGATGAAACACTTTTAAGGTGTCTTGATGAATTCTGAGTAATGAAGATAACATAGTCGTGCCGCGGCATTAAATCAGGAGCTGCTTGGGAGGCAACCCAAGGTATTTTTTTTTGTATTCGTATTATGTAATTGACATTAGATCTTCTCACCCGTGGTGCCATAGGTATGTTTTTAACTCTCTTATTTTTGTTTGACACATTGGGGATATTGCATGATTTTAAGTTGAGTGTGGGGCTACTTATGGGTGCTGATGTCCTCCTGGGGTTTTTGTTGCCGTGCCTTTTTTCCCCGGAGTCTTGTTCCTAGTAGAGCCGGCATGTTTAGGCATATTATGTTTTGTTTTGTGATGTGTTATGGTTAACTGGGAGAAAAATAAGTATCTACGACAGTTGACATATATTTTTTTTTTGTGAGTGATAAATACCTCTCCAATTGCCTATTTTGTAACTGTGTGATGTACATCTATATGCGACCATTGGGAATCTTTTTATGGCATTGGTATTAGGGACATGATAGTCATTAGAAACAATTGTATGAACCGAATAGGTAGTATCTTGTAATGTACCTATGTTCCATGTGTGTGAGAGATATTACATAGTTCCCATTGTATGTTAAATTCAGAACTTGCCCGGTTAGTCTTACCTTTTTTGTAGGATAGGAGTTGGGAAAGAATCATAGGCCATTTTGAGATTAGTCCACTTCTAGCCTAAAAGACCTTCCCTATATACATAATATCCCTTGATCCCTATTTTGAGCCTGAATAGCCTATTTCTTTTTAGACACCTATCACCATCCCATTTATATCATTATGAACCTATTTTGGCCCTGGTCTTCCTTGGACACTATGCACCTTGACATAGGAAAATGGACTAAGTTGAGGGTCGATATCATAGGAGTGCATGATGTAAAATAAGTATGAAAAAGGGTAGAATAAAAGAAAAGAATAAAAAGCTGGGTGTGGTGGAAGAGAAAAAGAAAAGAAAAGTTGTGAAAAAAAGAAGTGATTATAGAAAAGACCGCACCAATCCTGAATAAATGTGATCAAGAAAAGAGAAGAATAGAAAAAGATTACTAAGTGAGAGCCCAGAAGCTAGTGTAGTTTCAAGGAGGCTTAGTCACTTTAAATATCATCAAGTATCATACCATCCCTTATCC
>NW_025878656.1:0-1513 GCF_002878395.1 Capsicum annuum
TTGATGATAGGCGAAATTACGCGCCTATATCAATATATTTTGCCCATATTTTAGCCTAGTTTCGAGAACTAATTATCTATTTCGTACACTTTTAGTCCTTTTTCCTGTAAATGAGCTAACAAATGTGATTAGGAAAGTTTCAGGTATAAATGATGCAAAATACAGCAATTTATGGCTTACTTGACGCAAAAGAAAGCTCACAAACGAGATGGAAAGGAGCTGGACGCATAAAGGACTAAATCTGCTGCATGGAAAATCTGTCCCGGGCTAAAACCGCATTTCTGAAGACTTTGGGACTTACAGACACAAAGCTGGATTTTTGCCATAATACATTAACCTAGTGCAATTAGGTTATGTGTTTCATCATTCTATTTGGATTATAATTTTGTAACCTTACCCTAGTACAATTGGGTCAAGGATTTCATTAGTATATTAGGATTTGGTTATTTATTTTATTAGTTTAGTAGGAGTAGGATAGGAGTATTATAAATACCCTATCATGTTAGAGATTTTAAAGAAGAAGAAAAAGAGGAGAAAGGGGGAAGACATTCTGACAATTCATTCATCTCCTTACAATTAAGACATCTTCCTACAACCCATTCTCAATTCTTCATTCTTCTACTCTTAAATTCCACAACAAGAGAATCGTTACTTGCTACGGAATCACTAAAACCACACGCCAAACACCTACTATTCACGCCATCCACCATGCAAAGCGTGATATCCTTCGCATTCATGGGTAACTAAATCTCTTAGTTGGGGTTATGGAAGCCGAATGAGTTACTATCTATAGCTATGAGTTTGTGAGTTCAAGACAAGTATATTGCTTATATCATTATTCTCTTCATCTTAAATCTACATTCTTTGCGGTTCAAACACAAGAACACGCCATTCTAACATCTAACCTGTTCGAGAGAAAGGTTATTTGTCTAGAAAAGAAGACGCATAGACCAACGCCAGTCTAACATCTGACTTGTTCGAGAGAAAAGTTATTTGTCTGGAAAAGAGATAATGTCAAGGTAGTAGGACACCCTTTCCTATTAAAAAGCTAGTGCCGTACCTGGACTAACTTCTTGGAGAATTCGTACCGTTAGTCACGCTTTAAGCTCGAGAGAGTTAAAGTGAAATAGTCCTTGTTTAGGTCGAGAGACGCTTGGATTTACCATCGACTACAATTCTCTATAAGCAATTACATGTCAAGACTCTACACACTCATAGCCAATAGAGACGTATACCTCAGAAGGTGGACATAACCCCAACGCCTCAATTCTCATTGTTTACAACACACGTGACAATCTCTCTTTATTTTGCTATTTTCAGTTCTCACATTCTTGTTTTGGTTACATACTACAATCCCCCCTCTCCTACGAGACTTGCACTAAAAGTCTAGTAATTTCTCTTGCTTGTTGGCCAAGCTATTCTCTGTGGGATCGATACCCAACCCAGGTTGGGTTCTATATTTGCTAACGACCGCTTTACACTCCCACGAGAGCTGTAGATTGAGCGTTATCAA
>NW_025878657.1:0-3131 GCF_002878395.1 Capsicum annuum
GAGGATGTCTCGCACCGTATTGGGGCGGGATGGATGAAGTGGAAGCTCGCGTCGGGGGTGCTGTGTGATAAGAAGGTGCCGCCTAAGCTTAAAGGCAAATTCTCCAGGGCGGTAGTCCGGCCGGCCATGTTGTATGGAGCGGAGTGTTGGCCAGTTAAGAACTCTCACATCCAAAAGATGAGGGTGACAGAAATGCGGATGTTGCGCTGGATGTGTGGGCTGACTAGAGGGGATAGAGTTCGGAATGAGAACATCCGGGAGAAGGTTGGTGTGACACCAGTGGAGTGCAAGATGCGGGAAGCCCGATTGAGATGGTTCGGACACGTGAAGAGGAGGGGCATGGATGCCCCGGTCCGTAGGTGTGAGAGGCTAGCGTTGGATGGTTTTAAGTGGGGTAGGGGTAGGCCGAAGAAGTACTGGGGTGAGGTGATTAGGCGAGACATGGAGCAGTTACAGCTCACCGAGGACATGACCCTAGATAGGAAGGTCTGGAGGACGCGAATCAGGGCAGTGGACTAGGGCCAGTCTGAGTCGCTAGTATAGGGAACTACTTGGTGGGGGTTTATTCCTGTTAGGAGTCCGTGTCCCATGTTTTATTATGAATCTGTGTGCTTTCCTCTGTTTTATATTACTTATGGGTGCCGTATTTATATTATGTAATCTTGTAATCTTGTGCTGTGCTTTACTATGTGTTTGTGTGGTACCGCGTGTCTTGAGCCGGGGGTCTATCGGAAACAGCCTTTCTACTTCTTCAGAGGTAGAGGTATGGACTGCGTACATCCTACCCCCCAGACCCCACCAGGTGGGAATACACTGGGTTTGTTGTTGTTGTTGTACTATTTATGTATTCTGCCACCTCATAAAAATAAAAACAGAAAAAGAACGATAAAGGTTCAAACAAAAACAATCTGTTTCCTTCGCCATCTAGCTCAACTGATTATTTAAATGCGTAACAATGGTAATTGCCTTATCAGCAGATAGCAGTGCACTGGAATTTCTGACAATTTTGTCTTATGCTTTTTCTGTTCTATTTCAGCTGGTTGAAGATTCCATGGTAAAATTGGATAGAATATGTCGGGAGGCAAATATTATTTTAATATTTGCACGATCATATGGCCTCATGGGTCTTGTCAGGATCAGTGTGAAGGTAATCTTAATGCTGCTTAGTTATTATTTCAGGACTGATGCAACTGTGAAATCCTGTCTTGATAGAGAACTGTGGGTGACCAGTGACTAGCATTGACATGAATCTTCTATTTCATTGTAATATGAGGAACTAATGTTGTAGCAAAGAAAATCATCAAGTGATAGGAATAGAGTAAAACAATGAAGGAGCATAGACGTTACAATGTGTTTGTTTGATAGAACTCTTGTCAAATGTGATATCATTTGTGTTGATCATTTCTTTCTCTTCTATATGCAGGAACATACAGTAATTGAATCAAAGCCTGACCATTTTCTAGACGATCTACGACTTAATGATCCATGGCCAGAACTTCAGAGGTCGGCTGTTTCACATATGTTATATTTCTACAATAAATACTAATCTGTTCACTTTAACAATATCTCTATTTATAACACAAACACCCTTGTGGTTTTTGATGGGGAACAAACACCCTTGTGGCTTATGTTTCAATTGGGATGATTTTGAGGAACATGGAGCATATGCTAGGAAGTAGGGACTATAACATCATCACTTACTTCCAAATGCGGATGCTCCCACCATATTCTTACAAGATCGTAAAAGAGGCTTCCTTTATGTCTTAACTATTTTTTACATGTTTTTGAGTTGTGACCCTGTCTGAAGGACATGATTATGTCAGAAGTCTTGTGGTAGATTATCTCACTTATTCCCACAGTGGAATGTTCTATCTAAGCTGACATTAACTGCATGTAGAATTGCCCTAAGAGTCGATCCAGATCCGTTACTTCTTGAAGTATCATTCAGGATTCTGTTTTTGTGTACATATAAAAAAAACTTTGTGTTTTTGCTTTACCTCTACTCTATGCTTCAGGTTCCCTAGGGAGTTGCTAGAAAGATATTATGTGGCAGCTTCTGGGCAAGAGTTGGTCAATTGTCTTTTGGGACGATGTGACCCTCTTAGTAGGGAGGTTTGAAGGTGGTCTCTGGCGTAGGGAACATTTCTATAAGTAGGAATTGGATGCAGTTGCTTTACTCAAATGGATAGGAAAATGTCTGTCGCTCTTAGGTGGAGATGTCTTCTGGAAATGTCCTTTCTTTTAGAAAAAAACCCAGATCAATTAAGTTTTTTCTTTTTTTCAAAAGCTTCGTTCTACTGTATTATTTGTTCCCTCTCTCTCAGTATCTTCCATACCGGGCGTCTTTTTTGGAATAAAAGGCTTCTGAAAAGTTGCAGAACTTAGTTATCTAGTCATGATTCAAGTACCATTTACAACTTATTTTATCAAAAAATACCATTAACAGCTTAGTGATGTTTGGACGACCTTAGAAGTTTCAAAGCATTATAAGATGAGAAATAATCAGGCGCATTTGTTTTTGCTTCCTTTGCTAAGGAAGAGTGTTATAACTTATTCTGTATTTCTCAGGAGGCTTGTCTTTTCCTAGTATGCGTATATGCTGCTGAGGTTTAAGGTTTTGGTAATGGTATAAATTGTAAGATTTGTGATCCATCTGTGATCAAGGATATGTATGATGGAGCGAAAACTAAGGTGAGGACGGCGGGAGGAGACTCAGAACATTTCACGGTCCGGACAGGGTTGCATCAGGGATCTACTCTTAGTCTCTTTTTGTTTGCAGTGGTAATGGATGTGTTGACGCGGCGTATTCAAGGGGAGGTGCCGTGGTGTATGCTTTTTGCAGACGATGTAGTTCTGATAGCTGAGACCCGAGAGGGTGTGAGCGACAAATTAGAGGTGTGGAGGCAAACCCTTGAGTCTAAAGGGTTCAGGGTGAGCAGAAGCAAGACAGAGTATGTGGAATGCAAGTTTAATGACATGAGGAGGGAGAACGAGGTAGTAGTGAAGCTGGAATCACAGGAGGTAGGTAAGAGGGAGAGTTTCAAGTATCTCGGGTCCGTGATCCAGAGTAACGGTGAGATTGATGAGGATGTCTCGCACCGTATTGGGGCGGGATGGATGAAGTGGAAGCT
>NW_025878658.1:0-1471 GCF_002878395.1 Capsicum annuum
CTTTTCTCCCCTTTTCCTTTCGTTTACTTATTTACATGTTTCTTTGCAAACTTAGTTAAAATCCCTAACTAAGTCGCCTAAAAACTGGTTTTGCATAAACACTAAAATATCACGAAAATTGCTTTTCTTTGCAGAAATCAACTTTTTTCCAAAGTTAGTCAAAGACGATTTTCAAACAGTCCGAATAACTGCAAGTCAGCGGACGTTTTAGGTGCCTAACACCTTCCTAAAACGTTAATAGGAACCGCTTACTCAGAATCTCTTAACTTAAACAATTTTTCTGTTTTAGATCGTTTAAAGTGTTTTATAAAGGTTTCTTAATTCCTTTTCAAAATTAAGTGGCGACTCTTCTCAATAAGTCAAAATTTCTCCACAAAACAAGTACCACCACATATGAACACATAGCCTATTTGAGACCGAGCTTTATGCGGGTCAGATAAGTACCCAACATCAGCATGACCAATAATATCAGGACTGCAATCTTTAGAATAAAACAAACTCATGTGTTTTATCCCATTTTAATATCTCATAGTAGGAGCAGAAATATACCTTGCTAACAAATTGACTGAAAAGGTTATAGGCCTTGTAGTATTTGCAAGGTACATGATTGCATCAATTGCACTAAGATATGGTACTTCATAACCAATCCAATTTGATATATTTTGAGTTTCAGCAAATAATCTATTGCTATGAAAACTCTCCAAGAGTTCCAATGATGTTCAAAAAATAAGCTTATACAATATAAGGATTATAAATAAGTTTCCCGGAAATTTATATATGCTTCAAACAGTTTGAATCCTTAAAAGTTTTCACATAGGTTTTGTCAAGTGACAATATTCAACATTTCATGAGTGACATCTTCAAATATCTGGACTGCAAATCAAATAAATTTTATACTTACCAAGATGCATCCTTTCATGTCACTTGATAAATATTTATACGTCAGCATGCTTAAATAAACGTAGAATTTAGATCCTCGTAATCTTTCACAGTATTGTGCCAATATTGTGTCAAATATATTGATAATATATCATTTCGTATCGGTTCACGATACGACATAATATTTTGAGATCTCATCACTTCATTATTTTCAGGCACATGAACCTTACATAAGATTTCATGAAGTGTTATGTCGTAGGCTCTTCAAGAGTTCATTGCCTTCTTATTATGATTAGTTGCTCCTTATTTTTCAAGGACTATTTCATTTAGAACCGATTAATCTACCACGCTTCACGCATGCATAGACTCTGTCCTTTAGGAACACAAAATAAGAGCATTTGCACTTAATATGAGATGCTTTTGGCATTTGACTTCAATTATCTTTTGGATGAGGATTTGGTGATAATTACTAACATATTTCATAGTTCTTATTTCTCCTCCTTATGTTAGGAAAACTAACATCGTTGTGCATTATGGTATATTCATTAATCGTATACCGCACATCAAAATTATTAGATGAAATAATTGGTTC
>NW_025878659.1:0-4277 GCF_002878395.1 Capsicum annuum
AGGAGGAGGAAGAGAAGGAGGAAGAAGAGGAGGAGGAAAAAGAGGGGAGAAAGAACGAGAGGAAGAAGAAGAGGAGCAAGAAGAAGAAACAAAGAAGGTGACGAACCCAACCATTTCTCCCAAGTGTTTGTTTGTCACTTTCTGTTGTTTTAACTGTAAGCAAACATTAAATAGGAAAATAGTTATATTAAGGCAATTATTAATTGGTGATGAGAGAAATTGTTGGCACTGTTCGCTTTTTAGTAGTATAAATATAAACAGTAAAGTTATTGATATTATGGGCTAGAATCATTGGTTATTAATTTGAAATTTCTGGTTCGACAACTTTTTCTTTAGATTATTATTAAATTTATAGGTTAAAGTGTGAGATATTAAGATTTAGATCTAAACTTAAAATTAGGGATGCTAAGACTTGACCCTAAATAGCATAATTGATATTGTTATTCAATATTTTGTTTAGATTGATCCCATTGGTCGTTGTTGGTTGATGTGCTATATATTGTAAGTTAAGGGATTTGTTATTAGCGAGGTAAGTGAGACTTTAAGCTTTGATGCTTGATTTTCAAACCTGCTTTATAAAAACTTTATTTTTCTACCTAGTCCATGTGTTGGGAAAGTGTGAACTTGGTAGAATCGGTGGTATTTGACTAGCTGTGGATATGTAATTTGTGAGGTATATTGAGAATTACTTAGTGGAAATATGTGAAATGTCGTTGGGGGCATTGAAAATATTTTCTTCGCTACTTTTATACTCTCTAAGGGTATACATAGCTGTCGTAATATGTTAAGGGCATTACTTATGCTACCGTAATATCTTAGGGGCTTGTACATACTGCCGTAGTAGACTTTTAGGGCATTATATAAGTTGTCATGGACTATTCGGGGTGCTAGGATGATCACCTTCATTGCTATTTATGACAAGCCTTAAGAGTTGATTGATTTGAGATATAAAGTGACTTTTTGAGCTTCCATTTGGATCTTATTGAGCACTACCTTAAAGAGATATTGTGAGCATATTATATATGTATTTTGTTGTTCCTTGTATTTTCAAACACTTGTTTCAAGGGTATTAAAGTAGCGGGTCGAGGATCCTACTTGGTTATATTTATATATAACTCACTCCTTACTTATATGACTACAGACACCGTTGCGGAGGGAGAGATCAATGGCTACCGATTTGTACATATGAGTTCTATTGTTGAGGTAAGCATTCCCATTATTCGTGGAGGCTATCGTTCAACTTTAGATCTTTTTAGAGTTACATTCCTCATGCTATGAATTTGAGTTTCCCATCCATTATTCAAGTGAATTCCATGATAGATCCTAAATTCATGATTTGTAGCAATATTCCCATGTTTTAAATTCGTGCTTCCCACATGTTTGATAAAATTACCGTATTATGTTAAGTCAATTTCAAGATGAATCCCCAAGTTATAAATTGTGCCATGTAATTCTATTGTTCCCTCAAGTTTAAGACATCCTTATGTCCAAGCTATGATATTTACATATTTTGATGAAACACACGTCCTATTTTAAGCAAATTTCATGTAAATTCCCCAATTTATGTTCTTAGTTATGTAATCATGTTATGCTCACATGTTTTAACTATTCCCATGCTTTAATTCAAGACCCTCAAGTGTTTGATGAAATGCCTAAGTAATGATTTTGGAGTAATGCTTACTTATTATGGTTTCAAATGCTCTCATGCATTCTTATTGTTATTGCTATCGAGTCCTGCGGGTTATGAATATCAAAAAACTTAGTTGTTTACATAGTTTTTTAGAATGGTTTCAGACAAACCATGAGTCTTGTCATTTAGTTAATATCATGCTTAGTTAAACTCGGTCCAGTTTTAGTTCCAGTATAAATTTACATAATTATAATTACCTCAGAATCCATATGCACTATTATTTCAGAATACCATGACCTGAGCTTATCAGTTATTAGTTATCAGTGCATTCACCAGATAGTAATTCGTGTCATTTTAGTTGGGAGTAGGATTTAGCACCGAGCAAAAATAGAGGTGGCGTCTTTCCCGTTAGTTAGGCAGAGTCGTTAGTAGCAGTCCTTGTATTTCAGAACTACATAGCCAGCATATGATACGAGGAGTCACCCATCAGTTTAGGCTTGACTACCTCTTAGGGGTCACCTATCTATTTAGGCTTGACATCTTGGTCTTTTAGGACATCAGTAAAGTGGATCCACACAGCCAACATTAGTACCCATGGTACGGTACTGACACCCTTCCAACTGGGTTATAGGTTGGACCTGAATTCGCTCAGATTGGAGCATATCAGTTGGATAATACCTCCTATGGTCTCATTTACAGTACTCAGTACAGCGTGCAGATGAGTTTCGCTAGACCATTGTATTTAGTTATTATTATTTTAATTTATAGATTATTTCAGAATCATGTAATACGTTTGGTCTTGTATTCTCAGATATTATAGTTTTCACGCATTCATGCTTAATTATGTCATGTTGTTTTGATAGTACTTACCTCATAAGCATAGTACTCCACAGTTTCATCCCAGTTATTCAGACTAAGTATAGTTCATCCTTACATAACCAGTATTCACCTATCAATCATTTAATTAATCAGATAAGCTTAGAACATGTTATGTTTCGTTCTGTGTGTTTATGCATTCGTGCTCCGTATGATTGTATATTCAAATCCTCGAGTTACATCAGCCTCCATTACGTAGTTTCAGACTCAATATTCATATAGTATCTATGTTTTACCGTATCCTAACTTTAGTTCTACTTATATCATAAAAGTAGAGTTTTACAGAAACTAAGTGTAGAGATTCACCAGCTTACCATATTGTGTTTGTTTCTTATGATTTTAAGATATTTCAGCTTTCAGTTTATTCCAGCCTATTGGTGAGTCTACTTATACTTAGCATATATGTTTTAAGATTACATATAAAAACAGTTTTACTTATTGCATTCACTCCTGCATACTCAGTACATTCTAGAAGTACTGATCCACGTATATGACTATGCGATACATTGTTCCATAATGTAGGTACCAGTTATAGCCTACGCATCATAATAAGACGGTTGCAGTTTCCCGCCAGCAAGTGATGAGTTTTCTTATTTAGGGAACTCTAGACAGTTTTAGTTCACATACAGTTCATTTATTTTTTTCATATGTATTGATTAGTGGTAGTTGGAAGCATGTCCTAACTATCTATAGTTAGTATAGTAAAGGCTTCATAGATGTCAGTTAGAGTTAGTATGTGATTTGAATTTTTTTCTCAATTTTATCAGATTGTAAACCTTATCAGTATTGTAATTATTCAGATTATGACATAATTATGTTTCCACACAGTAAATCCAGTTAGTTTATACATTATAATTCATTTCTTTACCAGTATGCCAGTTCATGGGTTAGCTTGGGATCACTTATGGTTCCCTGTACCATGTGGCATCCAGGGTGTACTCTCGAGGCGTTACAAACTTGGTATCAGAGTTAGATTTAAGTGTTCTAGGGTGTTTATGTAGCTGTGTCTAGTAGAGTCTTGCAAAATGGTATGGATACATCTTTATATTTTTTCGAGAGGCTAGAGGGAATTTAGGAAATATTTTCCTTCTTTCATGTCTCAGATCATGCTATAGAAAGGTTCTCTAAGAAACTTATGTAAATTCTCATCATGCTCCATTCATGTTAAATTTACCTTACTTTCAAGGTAATAGAAATAATGAAGCTCAAATTCCCATAGATAGAACTTTCTCAAACAATCCCCACAGACAGTTATGGGATCGTATCCAGGCTTTAAAGTATCCCATCAGTGCCTTTATGTTCCAAAGTATGAAAGATTTCATTCATGTTCATGAAAATTATGCATTAGGCCAAAGTCAGGTATGGTTTTAGATCCTTTCTCAGAATCCTTTTTTACAGTATGTGATCTAGAGTTAGAAACGTGAATCTAAAAGTTTAGCAGTAGTAGAGTTGGGATAGTGTTATCTAGATTGAGCAAATTATGTATTCATGGGGCTAGTTGTACAAAAGGTGAATCAGTAGGCTTGAACAGTGTATGCAAGAATTTAAGTTTGTTGATTCAAAATTAAGTATGATGGTGTGGATGTGAGTTAAGAGAAGTGATATTAGTAGTCTATGAAGAAACAGAAGCAGATGATGTGTTTAGTCAGGTAAGTATGTGTCGAAAAGAATGTTAGTATGTGATTATGATTGAAAAAGCTAAAGAAAGTTAAGGGTAGTATATTCTTTAGGAGTTTAGTATTTATGTGTATCATTATACCTCGGGCTCTAG
>NW_025878660.1:0-1560 GCF_002878395.1 Capsicum annuum
ATGGATTTGCTACTTTTACAGGCTTCCGGGACTCCAGTTGCAGCTCAATGAATCATCCAAAAGGCTCTCTAATCGATGACATAAAGGACGCTACTCTTTCGCTAGAGACCTCACCAACTGCTTCTCCACAGCCCCTTCTTCCCCTTCTTGCACCTTCTCCATTGGCACCTTTCACAAACAGCACTTCACCTAAACTATCTGGTTTGTTTCAGAAACTAATAGCATTAAACTCTTGGTCCTGAGAATTGAATATGTTTTGAAGTAAGAATTTAGATTTTAATGTATAGTGGAAGGTTAATGATGAGAGACTTGTTGGACTTTTTTGTCTTTCACCTTCTAGATTTGAGCTTCTTCGTGGCTAATGTGCTCTCAAGCTACATCATAGATAATGGAAGTGATCTCTGATTGATACATCATAGATATATCCTATACGCTTATTTGATGATAAATTTTATTGCGATACATCTCATTTGCTAGTGTTGGTCAATAATGTTAAAGTTTTTGTTCTAGGAATGGGAGGGGAGGAAAGGATAAGATGGTTGATTGAGTACTTCCCCTTGGTTAAGGGCTCATTGGCCCCTCATATTCCTTATTACAATTGCAAGGGGAAAACGTAAATCACATTACCATCAGCACCGAATGGTGTGAATTAGTGGTCAATGAAACAGGTTGAGAACCATGAGCTATCATGTTCAAATCCCACCTGTCCTAGCTTTAACGGTAACTGGTTTTGGTGGACAGAGTTACCTAATAGGTACCTATTGCTAGTGGGAGGTAGCAGGTATCCCGTGGAATTAGTCGGGGTGCGCCAAATATTGTCTTGATTATTTGATTATCCTTGATCCTATTGGCTCCACAAACTTACTAAAGTGCTTGCTAAATAAATTAGAATATACCGTCCATTCTCACCTTCTATCTTTGCATTTATGAACTATTATAAATCTACTAGTCTGTTTTCGCTTCCCCTTAGTGTGTCCTTTGTTTTTTCCTAATATGAAAAATGTTACAAAGGCTTGGGATGAATAACCAAACAACATGTTGTAATACAATCGAAAGGTATGTGTCTCACTTACAGCGCCAGAGCTTTGTCACCAACTTGCAAGCTTTGGATTGTGCCGCCTCGCTTCGACTTAAGCTACAGAAAGGCAATGTTAGCAAAAATGTCTACGATCTCTGTTGCATTAGCCTCAAGGATTTTTCTGTACAAGGTCAGTTTTTCATTTAAATGCCTTTTGGAGCATTGTACGGCATACAAATACGTTGAACTGACGTCAAATTTCGATCTTGTCATGTTTGTGGCATCTGGTTATCTTCAAATGACTATACTACAACAGTTGCAACAGAAGGTAATGTACCTACTTTACGTGTTCGCAAGTCCATTCCATACCCCTTGCTTTTTCACTTTTTCGCCTTTGTTCCTTGCATCACGTTACCTGCTTTGACAATTAATACTCCTGGTAATGAGGTACATCGAGATGCTTTGACAGATATGATAAATTATGAACTCAAAGAACATTATGACTAACAGAACTTTTCGAAAGAAAGAACACTGAACTAATG
>NW_025878661.1:0-17048 GCF_002878395.1 Capsicum annuum
TTTGAATTTAGTAAGGTACATAGTCACTTGAGAAGTGAATTAGTGACTTCGATTTGTTTAAGTGTAGGTACTTGAAATGTGAATTTGTGTTTTGAATTTAGTAAAGTACATAGTCACTTGAGAAGTGAATTAATGACTTGAAAATGTTTAGTGTAGGTACTTGAAATGTGAACTTGTGTTTTAAATTTAGTCAAGTTTAGTCACTTGTGAAATGAATGAGTCACTTACGTGACTTGAAATATGAATTAATTATTTAAAAATGGTTAAGTGTAGTGATTTAAAATGTGTACTAGTGAATTGAAAATTGTTAAGTGTAGTGACTTGAAATGTGTGCTAGTGACTTGAAAATGGTTAAATGTAGTTACTTGAAATGTCAATTAGCTATTTGAAAATAGTTTGAGTGTAGTGACTTGAAATGTGTACTAGTGGCTTGAAATGTGAATAAGTTATTTGAAAATTATTAAGTGTAGTGACTTGAAAATGATTTAGTTACTTGAAATTGCGAACTTGTGACTTGAAAATAGTTAAGTGTAGTTACTTGAAATTGTGAACTTATGACTTGAAAATGGTTAAGCATAGTCACTTGAAATGTGTACTAATAACTAGAAAATAATAAAGTATAGTTACAAAATAAATTTGTTTGGTTATATGAAAAGATCTCTGCTTTAAGAATTTCTCATTAAGTAAATTTTCTTGTATAATTCATTGTAGTTTACCTGACAAGGTATAACCCATTGCAGTGTACCTTGTATAATTCATTTGACCAGGTACGGAGTTTTAAGAAATAAGAAAAGAGTTTTCTTCACATTAAGCGTTAAATACATGGCATCACTTGAACCCTTCCTCTTATTCTGTTATTCTGCTAATTTCATCCTCTGTTATCTTAATAGAACAAGTCATAACAATAGTCACAATAATATGAAAAATCAACTTTGAGTTTATGATGCTTTATATGCTAATATATACATATTTATATTTGTTGATTGTTATAATTTTATTTGAAACTATAATATCATATAATTTATGCTAATAATATATTTTTAGCACTTTTTATGACCTGAATTAACATATTCTTATGCAAAATGAGTTTGAAAGAAAGAAACAAGAAATATTAGTTGCTCAAAGTGCATCAATTGTGAAAGGAAGATGAGAAAGGAATTAGACTTGTTGATGAAACATGTATAAAAGAAATCATCTGCAAATGATGAACGCCCATCTCAAGACGACAACCAAGATTATGAGGATGAAAGTGATGGTGACTCTGACGATGTGAATGAAAGTGATAATCCTGATAACGTGAATGAAAGTGATTCTGACCTTGATGGGTAGTAGTGTTATTGAGGATTCAAGTTTAAAATATTTTGTTTTGGGCCATTTAAGAATCATACATTATTGATGTGAATGTTTTGAATTATGTTTTTTTTGTTAGCTGTAAGGGTTTATATTAGATTTGTATTGAGTGATGTTTTGTGAGAATTATTGAAGGTTTTGAATAGATTTTGATTAATTGTGAAATGTTTCTAGTAATTTGTGTGTGAATTATTACTTGGGAATTTTTATGGGGATGTACATGCTAAATATTTATGAAAATTTTCTTGAAATATTTTGTTCTTGCGGATTTACTTGGGGTATTTCATACGAATTTTCTTGCGGAATAGTTTCATAAATATCTGCAAGAAATTTTACCAAATAGTTCATGCAAAATGTTTATGGTTAATCGCAAATAAATCTGCAAATAATGTACCTATAGATTTATTTTCACAGCTAAATTACCTAGGGGTTTACTTGAAAATCTTCGTGGGGAAAAATTTGGGAGTTTTTTCCTGAAAATCCGCAGGTGAAATCCTTTTTATGAAATTTTATCAAATAATTCATGCAAAATTTTGATGTTTAATCGCAAATAAATCCACAAATAACGTACCGGTGGATTTATTTCCGCAGCTAAATTACCTAGGAATTTACTTAGAAATTTTCGTGGGAAATAATTTGTGATTTTTTTCGTAAAAATCCGTAGGTAAATCCGCAAATAACAAACCTGCAGATTTATTTCCCCAGCTAAATTACCTAGGAATTTTATAAATCCGCAGGTAATAATTACCTACGAAGGTATTTCCTTTAGATTCTAATTGGTAAGAAAATTTGCAGGTAATCAAATTACTTGAGGATTTTACCACATTATCCCTATGAAAATCCCCAGGTAATAAGCAGTTTTCTAGTAGCGTATAAGATAATTCTTTACAATCGATCAAATTGTTTAAGAAATCAATTTAACCATTAGGAGTCACCATTCTTCAAGCCAATATTACCAACCATTTAATTTGGGTCAAATCATCCTTGTTTCGTTAAAACATTAATATACCATAAACACTCCTCAAATTATAATTGCATTTGGCCCAAACAATTTAATATAGAGAAAAGTAAAATAAGCTCGATTGACATCTTCAAAATTTTAATCATCAAGTAGTTATGAGTAATTTTAAGAGAAGACCATTCATCACATTTTCATGCTTCTTCGAAGTTATATAAAGCCTTGGATTTGAAGTAAACTCAACAGAAGGGATTGCTCTACATACCTTAGATAGGAATTTGGAAATAACTCTTGAAATTGAGATCCTTAGCCTAAAATCTATAGAATCCATTGAAGAATTATTTGACTTGGATTCTTTCCACATACCCGTCCGTGATGACGAATTTGATGAGAAAATACTAAGAAGAAACTTTAATCTTCAATTATTTTTGATACTTTAGGGTCGGGAGTTTGAGATCAAGAAGAAGAAGAAAGGATTTTGAGTTTGAATTTTGGGAGAGAATGAGAAGGATTTTGATTTGAAAACTCAATATTTAAATCTCTAGATGTTTTTAATATTAAAGGATGGTTTTAACAATGGGTAAATGACTAAAATGCCCTTAAAATAGAAAAGGACGGAGAAAATTTTATCTAGAACGGGTGTTGTGTGCCGCACAGCCTGTCGTGGAGCTTGGGTTGTGCATCACGAGGTCCAACATGCTACTTAAGCTCTACGATGTGGAGCCCTTCGTGCACCTCAGACAGTGTCTCTAAAGTCTAAAATATCCATAACTTGTTCTGGAGTAGAATTGAAGAATAGTTCGTGACGTTGAAAAGAAGACTCAAAACCTTTAATTTGGTGGATAATAGGCCACCGAACTCGTCATATTCTAGAAGGAGTGATCGCTTAAAGTTGACTCTAGTAAAAAGTTATACAAAAGCTTCATCAATAGAAAGACTCTCGACTCATCTTTGTGCTTGAGGTTTCTAATGACCATAATTCATATTCAAAGCACTAACACACTAGAAAATAGATATTAACCCTTATATTAAAAATTAGAAATCATCCGTTTTGTGCCTATAAGTGAACGAAGAATGGTTTAAAACCTTGCTTGATAGTTTGGGGTTACATAAGGATTGTTCGATTAATATCTTGTTTCTTATTTTCATAAATTGGTATTCTCCGGTGCTTTAATCTATTTTTTCTCCAAATTTTTGCTTACTAGGTATCATTTGTTCCCTCTTGTTTTGATGAAATTTGTTAGTTCTTCTAATTTGGTAATTACTTTTTTTATTTCTAATCGTTCCTTGTTGGGTACTGTTAGTTTCCTCTTCTTTTGATGAAATCCTTTAGTTTTCCACTTTTCCTATGTTTTGTAGTTGCTTATTAAACTTTTTACATGCATGTCAACAATTGGGTTTTATTTCGAAAGGTAGAGCAGCAAATACTTTAGTTGAACAAATACATAGTATGCAATCCTACCAGGAAATATAGGGAAACAGATACTCAATATAAATATACATAAAATTCTGCGGAAAGCCATCTCCGATGAAATTTGTATATATGATTTGGAGATATTTCATACTTTTCTTGATCCATCTTACAATATCAGTCAAAGAAAACTCAAAAATGATGATTCTAGCCCTTTTTTAAAAAAGAGTTGATTGTTGAACCAACTTCATTGGTTGTCCATTGATATATTATTGCTGGCTTAGTAAATGTTAGCAGCAACTTTATACCACTCATGACAAACAATAAATATTTTCAACTATTTTTAACCTCGTACCACCTCTTTCCATCACAACTATTTTCCCATGTCAAGGAAAAAAAATAGAAAGCTAACTCTTTGTCAAACATAGCCATTATTTTTACCCTTTTTAAATTATATGCATGAAAGGTACTCCCACCGTTTCATATTAGTTGACCCCTATGAACTTGACACATTCCTTAAGAAATTATTAATTAGAAGATTTATTTTACCAAATTAGTCTTATTAATTATGTTTTAAAAATATAAATTTAAGTAAATACACTTTGTTTAGTCATTTAATGTTAAAAGTAGTATTGGAAGAACATACTTCCTCCGTCCCAAATTGAGATAACACATTGATTAAGAAAAATAATTAATAACATGTCTAGTATACCATAGTAAACTCTATTAAATGATGTTTACATTTTAATTTGAAGAAAAAGTAATTAGTCAAAGGGTAAAACATGTAAAATAAAATTGTCTCTTCTTGATTAATGAAAAATGAAAAAAGACAAATAAAATGAAAAATTAAATTAGGAAATTTGGGACGGAGGGAGTAATAAAATTCTCTTGATTTCATCAAATGGACAACTAAATTGAAACAAATATTTTTAGAAAGAGAGCCAATTAAAACGAAACGGAGGGAGTAGTTGTCTTTCTATCCGCAAACACTTTACCCCATTGTGACTAATAGATACTCCCTTCGTCCCAAATTGAGATGACACATTGATTAAGAAAAATAACTAATAACATAGCTAATTTACCATAGTACCCCTATTAAATAATGTTTACATTTTAATTTGAAGAAAAAGTAATTAATGCAAAGGGTAAAACATGACAAAAATTTTTTTGTCTCTTCTCGATTAATGGAAAAAAGAAAACTAAAATCAGAAATCAAATTAAAAAATTTGGGACGAGTAATTTGAGACGAAGAGAATACATAGGAGTACATGATTAGCCAGAATTCTCAGTAATGTTGTTAACTGTGTTGAATTCCACAATTACTCTGTTCAATGCTATTCATTAATTGTAGTCTCATTTTCCCCATGTAAACTTAACTACTTCAGATTTTATAATTAAATTTTTACCTTAGCTGATAGAATTGTTGGATCAATTTTAACAAATGTGAAAATGTTGTGCATTCATTACATGAAAGAAGTTAAGAATGACATATTTGCTTTGAATAATGTTAAATGGTCCTAAAAATTTGGCCATAATCTGATCATAATTGTAAAAGACTGTAATAATCTTTCTCTTTTAAAATAAACTAACTCTTTTTTCTTTTTTTTTTTTAATTTAAAAAAATAAAAGTCTTTGTTATTCTCTAAACTTAAAAGTCAATTCCACATTGAAAAATAATAATAAATAAATGACCATTCATTAAAATAATAGAATGTATTTATTCATTTTAAATAAGTTGTATTTTAATATAGGATATGATACAACTTAAATATTATAATTTATTTTAAAATATCGTGGGGGGGGGGGGGGGGGGGCATTAATGCACGTAGTTAGGTCGATTAGGACAATTGAAATTTGAAACATTACAAAATGCAATTTCATAAATGGAAATATATATATATAATTCATGATATTTAATTTCAAATTTTCAATATATAAATGATTAGTATTGAACACTTTATAAGATGAATATACATGCTAAATTTTAATATTAAATGCTTACACATGTACTTTGATAATTTTACACTTACACCTCCTATGAAGTGTCTCTATAATTAAATATATAATATAATTTTTAAACGATAAATTATAATCATAAATATAAATAAAATATTTTTGCAAAGTTATTCTAACGAATATTTAAAACAAGGGTATAAAAAATTATTCATACATTTGATTAAAAATAAATAAATATTTTGAAAATAGGATATGATACAAGTTATTTAAAAGATATATCCACTATAAATTATAACTTTTTATGGCTTTAAGTACGTAAATTCCTTGAAATTTTATTAACTATAATATTTTATTATATATAATCTCTTTTTTATTGTAGTTCTTATTTTTTTTCCCTTGAAAATTATTTATATATAAATAGTTAAATTAAGTTTTAATTACGTAGGATCTTCATTATATACAACAACAACAACAAACCCAGTGTATTCCCACCTAGTGGGGTCTGGGGGGGTAAGATGTACACAGACCATACCTCTACCTCTGGTGAAGTAGAAAGGCTGTTTCCGATAGACCCCCGGCTCAAGGCACGAGATACCACACAAACACATAGTAAAGCACAGAAGCAGATTACATAACATAAACACGGCACCCATAAGTAATATAAAACAGAGGAAAGCAGAGGTAAGCACACAGATTCGTAATAAAACATGGAACACGGAACAAGGAATCATAACAGGAATAAAACCCCCACCAAGTACAGGATCTTCATTATATGCAAGGTTTAAATTGTTTTAGCAAAAATAGGATTAACGTTTTTTGGGATATAACTGTAAGATTTTCATAGCATAGAAGATGTAAGTGTTTAGTGTAATTAATTATTTTCAGCAATTATAAAGTGTTTTGAGCTTTGACTATCTTTATTGATATATTTTAAAATTATATATTTAAATATGTAGTTTCTAAATTTATTTAAATATAGTAAATAATAGAATTACTTAATTAGAGGTTTCATTAATTATAAAATTAACTAATGATTCACAAGTTATCAAATCGACTTAATATAGAGGAGAAGGACTACAACATTAGTGCGTGAGTATTCTCTTGGGTCGATGTTTGCTGGGGCCATCATTAATTATTTGAATTTTTGTTGTACTTTTTAAAAGATAATAACTAATAAATATGTAAAACGACAATATTTTTTTTGGTAAATTAATGATTTTACTTAACCAAGTGAGCATTTACAATACCAGGAAGCTATAAAACTTCAACATTAATGCGTGACTCGCTTGAAAAAATTGAAGGAAAGGTGTCTTTTAAGTCTTGAATGAAGGATTGGTGACATTAACCAACAGATAGGGTCAAACATCATTAGAAAACTTGATTAAGTTAATTGTGTACTTGATTAATATTTTCAAAAACTTTCTAATCTTTTCAAAAATACAAATCAACCCAACCCACTCCCCTCTTCAATTCAAATCAACCACTCTCTCCTTTCTCTCGACAACTTCTCTCAACTCTATCCCAACCAACAATTCTGCAAAATTTCTCCCTTCAACCCCCGGCGATAAATAGTTGGGCTTCGAGTTCCCCTCTTTTCTCCCTTCAACCCCCGGCAACTTCTATCTCCGACAAAAAATAGTTGGACTTCGAGTTCCCCTCTTCAATTCAAATCAACCTGTCTCTCATCCCTCTCTTGACAGCTTCTCTCAACTCTCTCCCAACCAACTGTTCTGCAAATTTCTCATTTCAATCCTCAGCGACTTCAATATCCAACTATAAACAGTTAGGCTTCGAGTTCCTTTTCGACTTCAACCTTCAATCAACGTGACATCCTTTCTCTCCGACCACAACAGCTTTTAATTCTTCATCGTTTCTTTTCTTCTTTCATAGGTAAAAATTTATAGCCTTTTTAGTTTTGAAGATAACTAGGAACTTGAGCCAACTTCTCTTATAGTATTTGTTAACAATTTTAATATTTGTTGCATTAATTTGAAATGCGGTCTGAATAAAACCCTAATTTTTGATATTTCTTTTTTTTTGAAGTTAATTATGATATTTTGTTGTTTGTTGCATTTTTTTGAAGTTTGATTTTTATTGTTTGTGTTTATAAAAATAAAACGACAATTTAGGTTGATTTGTTCTGTTCTTGTTCTTGATAAAAATGGTAAAATTATTGTTTTTTTGTTGAACAAAATCGTGCTACTATTTTTTGTTTCCTCCAATAGATTATCCATCTGGTGCAACATATTAACTATTTGATGCAACAAATTTATCATATGATGCAACATATAAACCATCTGATGCACCAAAGGAACGATCAGATTACAATTTTGATGCAACAGATTAATCATATGATGCAACAGATTAACTATCTGATGTAACAGATTTACCATATGTTGCAACAGATTAAGCATCAGATAAAAAAATCTGATGCAACTACTTAACCATCTGATGCAATGAAAGAACCATCAGATTAATGTCTGATGCAACAGATCAACCTCTTGTTGGATAAAATCTTATCAAATCTTCCAACAGGAAATGTCCAAGACTTGATTTTTCAACTGATCATTCATCTGCCACGATAGACGATCCTATGTTGGAAGAAATCTAAAAAATATTGATCCTTGATAACTGTTCTAACAGATCACTCATGTGTTGCAATAGATGTGTGACCTGTTACACAGACCATTCATCTTTCTCAACAGATGAGTGATATATTTTGTATTATCGTAACAGATTACTCAGCCGTTGCTGTGGCTTAGTTAACTTCTCTGATAGATCACTCATATGTTGCAACAGATGTGTGATTTGTTGCATAAACCATTCATCTTTCTTAACAGATAAGTGATATATTTTGTATTATCGCAACAGATTACTCAGTCGTTGCTACGAATTATTTAATTGTTCTAACATATCACTCATATATTGCAATAGATAATGTCACAAAAGATGTGTGATCTGTTGAACAAATCATTCATCTTTCTCAACAAATGAGTGATATGTTTTGTATTATCGCAATAGATTACAAAGTCGTTACTACAGGTTATTTAACTGTTCCAATAGATCACTCACATATTGTAACAGATGATGTTGCAAAAGATGTGTGATCTGCTACACAGACCATTCATTTTTCTCAACAAATGAGTGGTTTATTTTGTATTATTGCAATAGATTACTCATCCATTGCAACAGGTTATTTAACTATCCCAATGGATCATTCATATGTCACAACAATATGTAATATGTTGCACAGACCATTCATCTGTCTTAAAAGATGAGTGATATATTTTGTATTATAGTAATAGATTAATCATCCGCTACAACAGTTTAGTTATATACTGCAACAGATATACTACCTGGTGCAACAGATCGGTGATAAGTTGCAACTATTATTTTACTATTTTTCTTGTTTGATTTACTGTAATCCTTTTTTAATGATTTATTAATCAACTATAATATATATTTTTATGTTCCTGTTAATTTTAGATAATATGATTTCCAAAAGAATAGAAATCGAATCAAGTCTAAGTAAAGGAACAAGTGAAGCAGCTAAACTACATCTAACACTCTATGAGCTTGCTTTACAAGCATTATCTCAATTGGGAACAGAATATGATGAACACGGGGAGGAGGAATGTTTCAAAAGAGATGATGCAAATGCTAATAACCCTTTCACCGAAGAGTTGGTCAAAGCCTTAAACATTGATCGTTATCCTATGAGAATATAATGCGATGGTGCCGTAGATTTAACGGGTGATTTCATGGTTAAGTCAGCCATAGGAAAATCTTTCGACGTCTTCAAAAAATACTTTGAGAATAAAAATTGGATGATTATTTCAGGGACAACAACTTTAGAAAATATCTTGATTTGCCGGAGGACAACAATGCTCATTTTCAAATGAAAATGGTATATGAACTTCTCAAGCGTAAGTTTATGTATGAAAACAAAGATAAGATGGATGGGGTGTGGATAAATTACTATGGCATGCTTGTTTGTTTTGTTTGAAAGGAGTTTGTCATAGTTACTAAACTAAAATATTATCCTCCTTCTCAAGTTATACCTATTCTAACCCCAAAAAAGCATCCCGCACACCCAAAAAAGGCAAAGGCAAGTCGTGTGATCGTGATGACCTGGTGTCCATTATTGGTCCAAGCTTCAAAAATAAAAATTTGATAGAAGCGTTGAAAGGTAAAGGACTTTCAAAGAAGCACAAACAGTCATTGTGTTTGGTTTGGTTTGTACATAATATTCTTTGGGCGAGAGACGTTAACAACAACATAAGTCTCAGTTTAATAAAGTTCTTCGAGGATCTTGAGGCGTTTAACAGCTATTCTTGGGGGTATGAAAGCTTTAAAATGACTGTCAAATATTTGTTGACTCTATTAGTGCCAAAGACAGTCAACTTATATGGCTCCCGATGGACTTTCATGGTAAATGTTTCTTTCTTTTATTATGATATCATTCATTTTTTTTACTCAATAATGATTTTGATTTATTGGCATTATTTTATAGGCTTGAGTGTTTGAAGCCATTCCTTATTTGAGACAACAAGTGAACTACCAGGAAGGAGTTTCCTGTCCAAGAATCTTGAGATGATTTCGGCCAAAACTGATAAAAATGCAAAATTTCTTGATCTCTTCAACCCTCCGAAGGATGCAGTAAGTATAATTATAATTAATTTTTTTTATTAATGATTTTTTTAATGATCTAATTATCATTATAATATATGTAATGATTTATGTTAGATTATGCATCCGTCGCTAGTTCCGACCAATCGAGAGTTGAAGATGTCATTTTTTCTCACTTTACGGTCTGTGCAAACTTTATCGAACCCCAAGGTCATCGACAAAATAAAAATAGAATTATTTGGAGCAACAACCATTACAAGAAAAATAATTTTGGAGGGTGAGCTTGTTGTTGTTGATGGTCTTAGTGATGATACAGCTGTTGGTGGTGGTAGTGGTACTGCTGTTGGTGCTAATGATGCTCCTTTTACAGTATTTAAAGCAAACCATTATGAGTATGATCATATTGGTTGTACAGATATTGCCTCTCCCGATGAATGTTCTGCATGCAAATGTCAAGACTGTAGGGCAAAACATGATGTAGTAATTAATGCTATTAATATATTAACTGCTTCTGTAAAGGAATTAACATCTAAGAGGGGTCTCATTCCATCAAAGAGAATTTTATTTCCATCCGCTCCATTAGAGATTAGGGCTAAGAAGAGAAGGAGAGTGATTTCCAGGGTATTATCAACCATCCAAAAAAGTGAAATTGTAACTCCTCTATCTGTGTGTTACACTGAGCAACTTACAATGTCTAAAGGAGAGAAACACAAGCTGAAGAAGGTGAATATATATGTCTTCCAACTGACAAAACAAATAGACACATATCTGTTTCAACAGATGACACATCTGCTGAAAATTATCAAACAGATATAAACATCTGTTGTAACAGTTGACTAACTTGTTGCACCAGATAAAGTATCTATTGCGAAATATGTCTCGTCTATTTTAGCAAATCAAACAGCTCTTCGTACCGCTTTTATTTGTACCAACAGACAACCTATCTGCTGCAACAGATGATTCATATGCTGCAATGGATGGTTCATCCGTTGGAAATTATCATACGGGGTCTTTCTCATATAGAAATTTATTCCAACAGTTGATTTATTATTGCAACAGAAATATAATCTGTTCGGGATAATTTAAAATGGGAGAAAGACCTGTTTGATTTGCTAGAAGAGATGAGTTATCCTTTTCTATTTTGTTATATCTCCATGATTAGAATTAACCAATTCTGGCTTTCCAAGTGGATGTAGAAAAAGCTACTGCTGAACAACATTGATAATATGCTACTTTTTTTATGGAAATACGGAGAACAGAAAGCAGAAAAACCATACATAAGCAACAATAAAGATCCACGATGAGCAAAGCCGAATTCCATAGCACCGAATGAAGAACAATTTGTCCATACTGAGTATATCTTTATAGCTTGAGCCTGTCAAAGTAATCCTTGGCATCATACTTAAATTATTGTTGATGTATTTATTGAGACCTGTACCCATAATAATTTTTTTATATTTTATTTATTCATTGACTTATTTAAGCTAATTTCTAAAGGCTTCGATTTATTTTATTTTGTCTATGAATTTTATTTATTCCTTAGATTTGAACTTATTAATTGAAAAGGAATACTAGATTCAAGTATTATAACAGATAATGTATCTGTTGCAACAGATGACACATCTATTGGAAAAATCAAACAGACTTAGACATATGTTGCAACAGGTAGGTAATCTATTAGAATTTATCAATCAGGTCTTCCCACTGTTACAACAGATGAACTTAGATAGAAACATCGAGATAATGCCACAGATGACCAACCTATTGCAATAGATAAACTATATGTCAGAACATGTAGAATAACTATTACAACGGATGGAGAATCTGTTGCATTATAAAAGTTCAACTTTCGTTGGACATAAAAAATTACCACTACGTGTAAAAAGGTTAAAGTGAATTGAAATAAAAAAGGCGAAACCCATTGACGGTGTTCAGTTCAAATACCTAAAATAAAATAGGCATTAAGTAGACAGTGTTCATTTTAAACAAGTAAAATAAAATAGGCATTAAATGTGTCAGTCTGGCACATTTTGCTGACTTGCCGTCACTTGGCCCTGAACGGTCATTTTTCCCCCCATTGTTTTATATATTCATCTTACCCTAAATTTCCAAATCTTTTCCAAATTCTTCAAATTATTTCTTTTATTTTTTCCAACTGAGCTTGACAATGTCGAGCGTATCTTCCATTGCTTTTTGTGATAAAAATTTTTGATATTGTAAGTTCGGTCATGAAGATCTGTTAAAGACTTCTTGGACTCAACAAAATCCAGCTCGTAGGTTTTTTACTTGTAAGATTTCAAAGGTAATATTTTTTTTATTTAATTAGTTGATTAATTATTGACTTGTAATTATTTTGTAATTGTGTTCTCTTTTTAATAGAAATTAGGTGGATGTGATTACTTTGATTGGTATGAAGAACAACACCCTTCACAAGCAAATCGTGTAATCTGGGGTTTATTGAACAAAGTCAAGGCTTCTGAAGAAAAATAAAATCGAACAAGAAGATACTACATTGTTGTCGTTATTGCTACTAGTTTGGTGTTGTTGGGCACAGTATATTCATGCTTAATTGCTGAAATTTCCATGGTGGTGTGTGTATTTATGACTGGTTTGGTGTTGTCGAGCATATGGATATTCAAGCGTAACTTTTGGAAAATATCAAAAAGATTTAGGCATATGTTGTAAAATTTAGGTCATCGGTTGGAAATTATCAAACAGGTCTTCCCACTGTTGCAAGAGATTAGACTTAGATTATTAGATTATTCATAGAAATAACATCGGCGTAATGCAACAAATGACCAACCTATTGCAACAGATAAACTACCATCCAGAACAAATTAAATATATTTTACAACAGATTGACAATCTATTGCATTATAAAAAACTCAACTTTCATCAGAAAAAATTATTGCCACTACATGTACATGTAATAAAGTGAAGGGTGACTGGAAATTAAAAATTGCTATTTCACAGGCTCTTCTATATACACAGGCTTCAAGCGTCCAGTTAGTACCCCATGAGCCCAGACCTCTTGCAGGTTTGCCACAGCGTTGTCGATGTGTGCAAGAGCGTGCGAGCTGCTCGCTTTAGCGGCATAATCTTTTGGAAGGACTATTCCCTTGTTTGACCTTCAAAATCCTATAATTTATTCATCAACACTTCCTTTGGCAAATGATTCATCATTTTACTCTCCCTCAACAAGATGAGAAATAGCTCCATCAGTGGCTCCACGAGGAGAAAAAGATCAAAATCATCGATGAGAGGTATGTTGGAGTCATAAAGATTGATCTTTCCCTCCTCGAGTAGTATCTCAACAGCCCAATAATACATGCCGTTCACGCTAATGACTGCAAGAATCCTCTTTGCCTTGGTCCAGCTCTTGCCGTGTGAATTTGGCCTCTCTTTTCTAACATATTTTATCATTTCTTCTTCATCCAAGACCAACGTAGGAACTAGGAAATCAAGTCCCACACTAAGGGCTTATGCCTCCCCATTGAGTTGATCGTACCTATCCTTGAGCTTCTGGCAGAAGTCGAGGTCCATTATCCTCTCGCCAGCGTCATAAGCTTCCCGGTATATTAATTGCCTTTTTCTCATGAGGCAGAGAATTATGTCAATATTTTGTGATATAAGAAGTCAATTTTTAAATAGGTTAGTGATTGTAAAGAATCAACAGATGGTCCATCTGTTACATAGGATTCTCTGAACTAATAATCCAACGCAACTTATACAACAGATGGATAATAAGTTACAACAAAACTACCAGTTGCACCCGTATACCCAGCTGTTGCAACATATGTGAAATCTTTTGCATAGCTTCTTCTTTGTAGGGTATATTAGAAGGGCTAGGTTAGGAAAAGTAAACTTGCCTTGTCCTCGTACGGCATACGTATATCAATCTAGTCTAGAAGTCTTGAGGGGAAAAGGGAGGCCTGGGGTAAACTGGTGTGCGTGGCTTGGCATTCTTGGCTTGTCGACAGATCCCTCTTCTCTTCGGCGCCAAGTTCCACGTATATGTCTACCTTATTGATTGGCCCCTAAACTTCAACAAATTTTGGAGAGGGAGGAATTGCAATTTCTTTTGATTTTCGATCGGAGAGTACATCTCTAATTACTCTTTTCTTTCTCCTAACCAATACTGTAGGAATGCGTGGCTCTCTCACCTTCTTGGATGGTATGACATACCTCTTTTATTTGAATTCCTTGATAGCTTTAGAGATAGCCTTTACTTTTTCAAACAGTTTATCCTATCTGTCCTTGCACTCTTCGCATTTGCAATGACAACATGAGGGTGAAGAGGGGTGAGAGGGACCTGTGTAAGGGTGTAAAGGGATGTTTTTAAATATATTTATTATTTCTTGAGCATCAACATGCTCATCATCATGAGTGGTAGTAGCATTAGCATGCCTGCCACCAACACCAACAACTCTACCAGAAGAAGCATCCAGATCTGCCTTAGTAGGTTGGTCATAAAGAGCTTCAACATTGGGCTGACCTTGCCTAATTGCTCTTCTTATGGCTGTTGCTCTAGCCAATTCCTTCTTTATTAACTCCATCGTTGGATCTGCTATAGTATCAAAATGACCTAGAGTAATGTAAGAAGTCATCACCGACTCCTCCTCAGTAGGCATGATCCATGGATGCACAACCTATAAAAATGAAAAAAAGACAGATGCATTTAAATCATATAAGATTATAATTTTCACAGCTGGTCTACATTTAAAAAAAAATTGTTGCATAGTTTGCAGTATATGGTTAAAATCCATTTGAGTCTGGTTCAGATAAACACAGGAACACATGGATAATCTGATGCAAAATATCAATCATTTATTGCAACAGTTGCATAAGACGGGTAATCTGTTATACATCAGATGATCTGTACGTTGCAACAGATGAACAATATGTTATCATATTACACATCTGTTGTATAATTTACAGTAGATACTTAATCTGTTAGGAGTTGATTTCAGATAAACACAGGAACACATGGATAATCTGATGCAAGATATCAATCATACCCTGTCACAACAGATGTCCCATCTGATGCATCAGATATAACATTTGTTGCACCAGATATAACATCTGTTCAATATCTTCTTTGAGTAAAATTATTTTACTTGAAGAAGACGTACTGTATTATCCGGAGGGTTAAAGAGATCAACCTCCTTAATATTAGTGTTGCTCTTTACAGCCAACCAACTAAACATGATGAGAAAACTCATCCAGGTAATCCATTAACTGCTTTCGGAGGGGAGGAATGACTTCAAATGCCCAAGCCTAAAAAATATAAACAGGAAGCAAGCAAAAAAAAATTCATAATAACTTTATTCAATATAAATTAATGGATGAGTAAAATTAGTGATTAATTTTACCATGAAAGCCCAAGGAAAGCCGTATAATATGGTCGTCCTTGATGATAGCTTTGTCAGTAAATATTGGACAGTTAAGTAAAAGTTGTCATATCCCAGAGATAATTGTTGAATTTACCAAAATTCTCAGCACGCACCAACATATCATCTTCTATGACCTTGTTGACATTTTTTGTCAATATAACCGAATGGGCAAACCAAACTAAGCATAAATGCTCCCTGTACAACTCTGGTATGGTTTATCCACGAGATCTATCAACAAATATGATGCTTTGTAGCCACGTCGAGCAATGTCAAACAACCCATCTATTTTTTCCTTGCGTTTTCTTGCCTTAGATCTTTTACGGGGTGGTGGTCATTCTGGACGATGGCATCTCAAGCCCGTCACTATGGAAAACTCTTGCAAGCCAAAATAAATAGGTATGCCACAGTAGTTGATCCAGATTTCATCCATCTTTTTTTCCCCCCTCTTTCGGATCTTTATCATCCCCTACGTACTTGATCCTACGCTTGAGAAGACCATATACCATCATTATAGGGAAATGGATATAGGTAGAGGGGTCCTCAGGCAGCTCAAGAAAGTGTCCAAAATAGCTTTTCTTAAAAAGTCCGCCTACATTTTTGTTCTTCATAATTTTCATAAAATGTTCAAAAAATTTCCCCATCTAACATTTAAGTACAATTTGACCAGTTAGTTTTGACAGAATCATGCTGGGATGTCGATATTAATTCCCGCCCCATTGGTAATCCATTATCATCATGTTGATGACCATCCTCTTTCTCTTTATCACTCTCCAATTCCTCCTTTTTATCACTTTAATTTTCTTCATCACCATCTACAGACCCTTGTCCACCTCTCTTAACATTGTTTCATATCTCTCCTCAGCTTCACTTTTCTCTGACTAAGATTGTTCAGGAAGCTCCTTCGAGTCCCTTTGTACTGTAGCCTTTTTTAGGTGGTCAGACGTTGATTCACTTTCACTTTCTTTTCTTTTTGGAGACATGTTTTACCTACAAACAACAGAAAAACAAAAATTACATTACAATTGATGTATGCATAAATTTTAAAAAATACATTACAAACACCATGAATACTGACACACCAACAACCACCACCATAAACACCACCAACCAATGCCACAAACAAACACCATAAATACCGATACCACCGACAGCCACCACAAATACCACCAACCAATGCCACCACCAGTGTCACCACCACGACCACAAACACCACTATCACCACCACCAACAAAAACATCACAAACACCATCCAATAATACCACGACAGTCAACGAAAAACTACGATGGAAACTAGGGATTTCTCCAGTTCTTCCTATGATTTTACCATCAAAACTTAAAATTGTAAACCCAT
>NW_025878662.1:0-3795 GCF_002878395.1 Capsicum annuum
GATGGCTCCCGATGTATATTTATATATTACTGAAATTATTTTGTTGTAGATTGTCTTTGAAATGATCTGAGCTAAGTCTGGGAGAAATCTTTAGACCCGAGTGGGAGATATAAAGCGACCTTACTTTCCTAGAACTACGTGTCTCCGTAGGAGTGAGCTTGAGGCTGATTTATATAGTGATCACTAGTTTTTGTGGATTTGATATCGATAGTCCTACTCCTATGGCAAGTATAGGATGGCTCTCCCCAACGTGGGTTGTACGTTGGACTCCATGTAGCTCACATGGTTTATGTCGGTTATAGGATCTCCCAGTGTGTGTGTGTTTCCTTGTGTCTATGGTGAATGGTGAAGTGATTTGAAAGTGGAATTGTGAAAGTTGTTCTTTTGAAAGATTTAAATGATATTTACATTAAGAGAATTGATATTCTTGATGAACTGAAAGTGATTGACAAATTATATGATGACTCACATGTGTTATTGTACCTATTTCATCCTCCCATGATTATGATGATTTTCTTTGGGCTATGTGAGTCTTTCATACATCCTACATATTTCATATAAATATTTATGATGATGATGTTTATACAACTTCATACACCCCCATATACTCGGTTCCTTTCCATGGTACTGACCCACATCTTCGGATGTGGGCTGCATTTTCTCGGAATGTAGGTTCAGATGCTCAGTTCTAGGTTCGACAGTGATTCTTCATGAACATTGTTCTACATCCTCTGTTATGGTGAGTCCTCATGTTTCGAGGATGTGATGTCTTATGTTTGTTTCATAAAATTTTTTACATTTGATAACTGAGTATGAGTCAGTTGGGGCATGTCTCAATGGCTCACTGGTTTTATTGATTTTCTTAGAGGCTTGTCAGACTTGTATAGATGTTGGGAGTTGACTAATGTCATATTTTGTTATCCTTTTAAAATTATTTTATTCTTGGATGATGATTACTTTGTTGATATTTGAGGGTTATTTATGAAAACCCCGTTGATTTGTTTTAAATAGAATAAAAATGGCTCAAAGGGTTAGCTTGGGGCTATTCGTAGCCTCAAGCTCCGTGTGACGCTCTGGGGCCCATTTTCCAGGGCTTTACAAGCTTGGTATTAGAGCCTAAGGTTTTAAGGTATCCTAGGGAGTCTGACAATCCACTTTAAGTAGAGTCTTGATTATCGATCTGTAGCGCACCACATCTCTGAGCAAGAAGCTTCAAGAAGTTTTAGGAAAAAATATGATTCTTTCTTTTAGAAGTCTATCGTACTTAAAGTGTCTCTCTATGCTGTTTATTCATGCTCTTCTCTTTCAGAAATATGCCTCTACGTTGAGCGAAAAGAAATAATGAAGATCAACAATATCAACCCACTGACCCATTAAATAAAAACGTGTCTTATGCTAAATTTTGGGCAGCCTTTTAGGCGCTGGCCCAAGCTGTTCTACAAATATTCAGGCCAACCCGGCCCTGGCTCCACAGTAGTAGGGAGGTGATTCAGCTACTGCCCGGATCTGTAACTTCATGCGGATGAATCCGCTGAAATTTTATGGGTCCAAGTCTAATGAGGATCCACAGTTATTTTTGGAGGAGGTGCAGAAGATTACTCAAGTGATGCATGTATCTAAGGAACCTAGTGTGGAGTTGGCTGTGTATAGGTTGAAAGACTTTGCTTATGACTGAGTTGTTGCTTGGAGGAAAGGTAGAGGTGAGGGAGCTGTCCCTACAACTTGGCAAGAGTTCTAGGATGCATTCCTGGATAAGTTTTTCCCTTTGGAGATAAGGGAGGCAAAGGTGGAAGAGTTTATGAACCTGTGACAGGGCTCTATGACTGTTAGAGAGTACTGTCTAAAGTTCAATCAGTTGACCAAGTATGCTCCTAACTTAGTGGCTGATAATCGAGCTAGTATGACTAAGTTTGTGACTGGAGTGTCTAGTTATGTGGTTAAGGAGTGTAGGTCTGCTATGCTGAATAGTAAGATGAATATTTGTAGGCTGATGACTCATGCCCAATAGATTGAGGCAGACAAGATTAAGGAGAAAGATAGAATGAAAGGGAATAAGAGAGCTAGGTTCGAGCAGCATGGACAGGGTCAGACTAGATCGCAGGGAGAGAGTCACTCTCAGTATCAGGATCATTTGTCTATGCCAGCACCATTATCTGCTAGTGCTCCCATGCCTAGAGATAGGAAGGAGTAAGGTAGTAGGTCATATGCATTGAGGTCCCAGTACAGTGCTGACAGTAGGCCAAATCGTCCTCTGTGTCCTAAGTATGGTAGGGCTCATTTGGGTGAGTGTTGGGGTGAGAAGAAGGGTTGTTTTAGGTGTGGTAACATGGGCCACAGAGTTAGAGATTATCCATAGGATGGACAAGGGAATCGTGACTATCGCCCTCAGACCCATACTCAGACTGTTAGTGCTCCAGTTTCAGTGACTCGCCCAGCCCCAGCTTAGGGCGCCTCTTCTAGCAATGCTGGCGGGCAGCGCCAGAATAGATTCTATGCTTTACCATCCCGCCAAGAACAGAAGGACTCTCCCAATGTTGTTACTGGTACGCTTTGTATATTTCAGTTTGATGTGTATGCTTTGTTGGATCCTGGATCCAGTTTCTCATATGTTACACCTTTGATTGCTGTGAATTTTGAAATGAGTCCTGAAATTATTCCTGAGCCTATCCTAGTTTCTACCCCAGTGGGTGATTCGATTGTTGCCCAAAAAGTGTATAAAACGTGTCCTGTTACCGTTCTTCATAGAGTCTTGTTGGCTTATCTGATTGAGTTAGACATGGTAGATTTTGATGTGATTCTGGGTATGGACTGGCTGTATTCTTCTTATGCCTCTATTGATTGTTGGATTCGGGTGGTCAAATTTTAGTTTTCGGATGCATTCGTGTTTGAGTGGTCTGTGTCACCCAAGAGTCATTTTATCTCTTACCTCAAAGCTAAAAAGCTTATTTCCAAGGGGTGTATTTACTATTTGGTTAGAGTCAAACACACTAAGTCTGAGACTCTTAACTCTCCAGTCTGTTAATGTCATGAATGAGTTTTCTAATGTCTTTTTCGATGATCTCCCAAGGATACCTCCTGATAGAGAGATAGAGTTCGGGATTGATCTTCTTCCCGATACTCAGCCCATTTTTATTCCTCCTTACCGTATGGACCCTGCAGAACTTAAGGAGTTGAAAGAGCAACTCAAAGATCTACTAGATAAGGGTTTCATAAGGCCCAATGTTTCTCCTTGGGGTGCTCCTGTGTTGTTTGTAAGATAGAAAGATGGCTCTTTGTGTATGTGCATTGATTACTGCCAACTGAATAACGTCTCAAAAATGTGTATCGATCAAAATTTCATCATTCAAGGTATGTAGGGTTTTTCAACAAGAACTCTCTTTCATTCTTGTGCCCAAAAGTAATTTTCTTTACAAAGGCATGATTTTTATTTGATTTTTAAGAATTTGAAGCATAAACCCATATCTTATGATGATTATTATGAAATCTTGATGTTTATGATTTTCAAAGATGAATTTACATGTGTGGAGATATAAAGCATGAATCATGAATGATATTTATCATGATTTTGATATATGGGTCATGAATCCCCATTGGAAATTATTTTTTAGAAAGTATGTGTTATAAGTACGTTGATGTTGAATATTTGAGATATTTTGAATGATTTGACCTTTTGGTCTCAATGGAGTTGTTTTGAACTCGAGTGTGAAAGAAATCTACAACGTGGTTGTTTTTGATAGATTGGAAGCATGATGGCTCCCGATGTATATTTATATATTACTGAAATTATTTTGTTGT
>NW_025878663.1:0-1005 GCF_002878395.1 Capsicum annuum
GATTTGGTGTGATGATGTGGTATTGAAATGATGATTATATATATATATATATATATACACATAAACCGATTGTTCAAGTTGGTTTTTGTAATGCTTTGCAAATATTGGTTGTATGGAATTATGGAAGAGAATTGTGGTGTTGGGTTGCTAATACTAGATACCAAAAATTTCATTGTAGATAAGTGATTTGTAAAGGTGGAAAGTTGTGTTGAATTGGTATCCGAATCTACAACGAGGTATGTAAAGCATACTCTAACGATGTTCTTTGGCATGAAAACACCAATGTTCCACCAAGTAAGATTCCGAGGTTGTCCAAAAACATGTATTGTTCTACATTACCAACGAAGTTGTTTCCATTCTATAAAGTGTCAAAATGTTTCATTGATATACCGAAAGGCTCCTATTTCATTGTTGTGATATTGATGGTTCCGAAACACATTGGTGATGTACCAATGAGTCTTTATTACATCGTTATTGTATAGAAAGTCTATTACTTGGTTCCTATTGATGTATCATTATTCCAAAGGTACTATATTGGTATGAACACTAATGTAATAATCTCAAAATCTTTTGAACTAATTTATTGGAAAGATCTCTTATGTGTGTTACTTGATATACGTGTGGGTGGTAGCTCAGGGGCTTAAGCCTAGCATGGACCTGATATTTGATATGATTACAGTTGATATGTACTGGGGGCAGCCTAATGGTCACAGTACGGTACAGTATTGATTATTGTTAGGTGGTTGGAGGTTCGGGAGGAGGAGGTAATGGCGAATGATAATTGTAATGAAATGAACGAATGTATACCGTTCCACAAATGTGTTTGAATTCAAGAACCCAATTCAGATTAATGATAAGATAATGTACATGATCCTAAAAGTGTTTATGAAGTGTGGTTCACTTCTATTATGATTTATTCACTTGCGTCTGATTTTCTTGATCCTATGATTATTTACAGCTTTACATACTCAGTACATGTTTCGTACTGACGTCCCTCACGGGGGA
>NW_025878664.1:0-3626 GCF_002878395.1 Capsicum annuum
TGACGATTTAAAAGAATTTAAAATGCATATAGATGAATTATTAGAAAGACAATACATACAAAAAAGTAATAGTAACCATAATAGTCCAGCATTTATAGTAAATAAACATAGTGAACAAAAAAGAGGAAAAAGTAGAATGGTTATTGACTATAGAAATTTAAATGCAAAAACTATGACATATAATTATCCAATACCAAATAAGATATTAAAAATAAGGCAAATACAGGGATATAATTATTTTAGCAAATTCGATTGTAAATCAGAATTTTACCATTTAAAGTTAGAAGAAGAATCTAAAGAATTAACCGCATTTACGGTACCACAAGGATTTTATGAATGGAACGTATTACCATTTGGATATAAAAATACACCAGGTAGATATCAACATTTTATGGATAGTTATTTTAAACAATTATCTAATTGTATAGTATACATAGATGATATATTATTATATACAAAAACTATAGAAGAACATTTAAAATTATTGGGACAGTTTACAGATATAATAGAAAAATCGAGAATAAGTCTAAGCGAAAAGAAAGCTGAAATTATGAAAAATCAGATAGAATTTTTAGAAATACAAATAGATAAGAGTGGAGTAAAAATGCAACAACATATAGTACAAAAAATAATAAATTCGAAAGAAGAATTGGATACAAAAAAGAAATTCCAATCATTTTTAGGATAAGTAAACCAAGTAAGAGAATATATTCCAAAATTAGCAGAAACTTTAAAACCACTCCAGAAAAAACTAAAAAAGGATGTAGAATATAACTATAATGAAGAAGATAAAAAACAAGTTCAGAAAATAAAATTTCTTTGTAAAGAATTACCAAAACTACAATTTTCAGATGAAAATAGAAAATTTATATATATAGTAGAAGCAGATGCTAGTGAATGTAGTTGTGGAGGAGTACTTAAATACCGATATGAAGCGGAAAAATTAGAATACCATTGTAGATACTACTCAGGTACGTTCAATGAAACAGAAATAAAATGGGAAATAAATAGGAAAGAATTATGTTCATTATATAAATGTTTGTTAGTATTTGAGCCATATATTGTATATAACAAATTTATTGTACGAACAGATAATACATAGGTACGCTGGTGGTTAATAAAGAAAATACAAAATTCAGTTACAACAAAAGAGATTCGGAGACTAGTCTTGAATATATTAAATTTCACATTTATAATTGAAGTAATTAGTACTAACAAAAACGTTATTGCAGACCACATATCAAGACAAAGCTACACAGACTGATATAATAGAAGAAGATACTCTAGACAAAATACTCAACACCCTAACTACGCTTTCAATAAAAGTGGACAGTATGGGTAATGAGATAGAAAAGCTAAAGACTAATGAAGATAAACTGAAGTCTATAGCTACAAATCAGCTAACTCAGCAGTGTGCAGAGCTATATCGATTGGAAGACATTAAAGTTCCAGAGCTAGAAGGAGACGATGGGACACTCCATAAAACTCATAACGTTTATCAATCTACTTCTGTAGGTACAAGCAGAGGAGTTAGTAGACAAAGATATCAGAACATGAATATGAATAAGATATTTGAAAAACCATTTATACCAAAAACACAAAAAGACCCCTTGTTCATACCCCCACAAATTATCACATACCTAGATAGTCTGAACCAAGATAAAAAAGTTTACAACTATACAGCCCAAAAATACATAAAAAATATCTATAGAGTACAAACTTTCCTAAATCTTAACCCCAGAGCTACAAATATCAAAGAACCAAACACAAATTATATAACCCAAAAATTACAATGTTACAACAAGCTAATTGCACTACCTAAAACCAACCCAAGCCTAGTGAAAACTTGTTTTGACTATGGATTATTAAATACCATATACACCCAAGACGGAGAAGAACTAACAGCTATGGAAGAATTACATAAAATATTCACCACCTATAAAAGGATAACAAAAGGAAATATATTTTATATAAAGTGTTATACTGCACCAGCAGAGATATTATACGACGAAATAAAACCAGTTATACAAGTTGTAAAAATAGGATTAACCAGAGATATGATTATACCGAAAGATATTACGCAGCAGCCAGAGATACCCAGAATTGAGATACCTGATTTCTACGCAAATAAACGACTCATTGGACTAGCTACAATTATTCAAGAATTAACAAATAATTATACCAATGGAAACCCAATATGGAACTATTATTTAAGAGACCATCAGATGATTTATTCAAATTCAAAAGAACTACGACAAGCAGATATGGAAGATGTTAGGCAATGGATAATGACATTACTTAACCCAGAAAAACAATCTACTGCAAGAGCAATTAAGAAAGGATTTATTTCAGACGGATTATTGACAAGATATTGCAAGATAATTGGACATAAATATCCAGACCATCAATGTTCAAGATGTAATAGAGAAGATAATATTATCCCAGAAGTCCACCTAGAATAAAAGAATCAAGAAGATAAGCATGTCAGCTGGAAGATAAGATAAGAAGCAATAATAGAGATATGGAAAAACAGCAGATACGACAACGAGAAGATATCAACGGAGTAATAATGGAAGACAAGATATTAAATTTTACGTAAAATTGTTGTATAAATTTTTAGCCTTTTTTTTAGCCTTTTTGACTTTTTAAGGCTATAGCACTAATTCTTGTAGCCTTTTTTTAGCCTTTTAGCCTTTTAGGCTATGGCACTATTCTTATCTCATAAGGAGACTTTTTAGGATTTTTAAAAAACGTGCAAGTAATGTAAAGACTTTTGTAAAAAAATCATTCTATAAATGAGAGGAACCGAAGGCATTGCAAAGCAAGCCTTCATGTGTTGAAACACAAATACTCTCTCCTGTCCGCAACAAATATTTTGCTTAGTTAATTAAAAAACAGATATATTTCAATGGAAAAAGCTATGGAGGAACAAACCTCAGAAATATCAAAACTACCCGAACAGGTATATTTATTTATGATTATGAATAGCTAAATTTATAATTCCCAACAATCATGGTATGATAAAATAAATTCATATTAATTACTTTATAGTAGAATTATTCGAAGAATAATATGTTAAGAAGTTTATTAGCAAAGTGGAAACGGAGAAAAATCCCTAAGAACTATGTCATCCTAAAGGTGAAACCAATAAGGCAAGAAGCCGTGGTGGGGAGTAACCAGAGTAGAGGCGCTGTTTAAGGGAAAAGTATCCAAATTACCATGCTAATAGTGATCGAAGAACATGTTATTTAAGAATAATCTAGTATATAGTAATCTAAGATGACCATATTTTATTATGTACATGGTTGAAGGGAATATTTTGAAAATAGAAAAATTATGAAAATGAATAATTATTTATCTGATGTGATGGTAGATAAATTTAAAATACTTATTTTGTATGCACTTAAGGATATAAAAGTAATAGATATAAGAAAAATCATATTAGAAAAAGCATTTGGTAAATATTATATGACTAGAGTAAATTACATACCATACCTACCTAACTACTCTTACAAATACTTACCATGGTAAATTACATAGAATTTTTAGAAAAAGATATGAGAAACATACAGTTAATAGAAAAACAGATGAAACTAAATTTAGACAAATACATGGAAACTAAAGAT